>NC_058082.1:236615667-236915667 GCF_014858855.1 Bufo gargarizans
GATTTTAAACGTTTAGTGAGACTCAGAGAGGCTTTTTGGATTTTTAAGTTGAATACCAGACATCCAAATGGCCTCAATAAGAAAAATGAACTTATGTATTTCTACTAACTCATGACTTTCCTGTTTTTTCACATTTCCTTTCATCATAGCTATGTATGCATGCATTTTTTCAATTCAATCAAGAGCAGTAATAGAGAAAAGGGATCCATGCCAGAATTAGCAACACAGCACTAATATATGTGGATCCATACAAATAAGTTGGCTATATATAACCAATATGGTGTTCTGATGCTATCCTGACAATTGACATTCTTTGACAATTTTAATATGTTCACTGTTTTTATTCAATGGTTATTTTTCAACACAAATTTTTGTAATAATCAGTGACTTTGTATAGATGCATGAATTTTCTATTGTGAAACATATGAGCAGTGCCTCACCTGGAAAACAAGAGGTTAAAATGTTCCCTGCCTCCTACACTCCCCCACCCCTCAGGTGGAGGGGAAAAGCAATTACATTTTGGTACAGACTGGTATAAAGGTGCCAGAGGAGACACTGCTCATTGTTACGACTAAGAACTACTGTTCGAAACGCGTCAAGGTTGCTGCACTTGTGGGTGGATGTCCTGTTTATATGTCTACTGCCTGAATAAAAGACGAAGATTTTAGCTACCAAAATCGTGAGTGCTGGAATTTCATTGTGCTTTCATATCAAGCAATCAAGCAAGGTCCGTAAATGAAATCCAAGGTCAGAGACATGCGGCAAATAAGCAAAATCCTATAAATCCAAAAGCAGGGTCCTGGTAAACAGCAAAGCAGAACTTCAAAAACACCTTCACACAAGGAACTAGACATGCTAGTGACCATGAGATGGTGTATATTTGGGGAATTATATGAGGAATGAGGTGGAATAGGTAGTAAGCTTTGGCCGCCCTCTTGAATTGCTCAAACAGGTTCATTGGCAGAAAGGTGATTGGGCTATACATGTAGGTCTTTATGGCATTTCCAGGGTATTTGCTCTTCTTAAAAACAAAGGAGGGACTTCTTCTTGAATTCAGGTTGATTGTAGAAATTGCGGTCATTCACTTTCACTTACCACTTATTCACTTATTATTTTGGGATCTGCTCTTGGCTGAGCTCTGCTTGTTTGTTGATTATAAGATTAAAATTTCAAGTGATACCTCATAAAATATTTATTACTTAACATTCCTTAGAATATTTCCTTGTAATAAACCCTGTTAATGGCTATGACACCCCAATAACAAGAACGGTTTGCTGGAATTACATAGCTGTATAATGGCAAGTTGGGTGCCCATTCAGCGCAGCAAGGTATAATAGGATTGTTCCTATTACCCAGGCTGTAGCAACCCCTACTAAACCCTGTTTAACATAAATGTTGTAGAATGATTCCTCCCTATCCTTTCCCTACACCTTGAATAATCTTTCTCTGCACTTGTAAACTGTTTTTGTAGCACAATGAAATTTTCAGAAGAAGAGGGGCATTGATGTTCTCTCTAGGTTCCCAAGATCTTTCCTCAGGGCCAAACCCCTTCCAATCCACAAGAAACAGGGTTTTACCTCTACTCTTCTTCATCCCCAGAATAGCTTTTACCTCATAGACGTTTTCATCACTGACCGCAACAGGAGCTGAGACAGGTTTTTTGACAAAACGATTTAGGCTGACAGGTTTCAGCAGGGAGACGTGGAAGGAATTTGGTACCCAGAGAGAGGCTGGCAGCTTAAGCTGGTAGGAAACATCATTTATTTGCTTGAGGGTCTCAAATGGACCAATGAAGCGTGGACCCAATTTGTAAGAGTGCATTTTAAGCCTGATGTATTTGGAGGCAAGCCACACTATATCACCAGGACGGAACTTAGGAGAATTTCAACGTCTTTTATTAGCAGCTCCTTTATGCGCACAGAAGCCTCTTTCAGAGCTTCCCTGGTCTCCTCACAGATTTTAGAGAACTCTCTTAAACTTGCATCCACTGCAGGAGTACCAGAAGTAGAAGACACCGGGAGTGGCATGTTAGGTTCTTGACCGTAAACAACAAAAAATAGTGATTTCTTGGAAGACTTACTGACATGGTTATTATACAAAAACTCAGCCCAAGGTAATAACTCGACCCAGTCATCATGATGGAGGTTGGTTAAATGTCGCAAAAAAATTGTCAGGATTTGATTGACATGTTCCACTTGACCTATTAGACTGCGGATGATAAGCTGAATAGAAATCTAGAGACACATTCAAAAGAATACAAAGAGCTCTCCAGAACATAGACATAAAATGCACACCTCTATCTGACACAATACGGTGGGGAAAACCATGGAGGCAAAAAAATGTGTTTAATACATTTTTTCAGCAGCCTGAGGAGCAGAAGGAAGACAAGGAAGAGGGATGAAGTGCTCTATTTTGGAAAAATAACAACCCAGATCACAGAACACCCGGAGGACAAGGGTAGATCAGTAATAAAATCCATGGCTATCTGTTGCCAAGGAGCCTCAGGAACAGGAAGAGGAAGTAAGAGGCCCGCTGAATGTTGCTTGAAGGTTTTGAACTGCGCACATGACGGACAGGCAGCTACAAACTCTTGAATGTCTTTCTGCATCTATGGCCACCAGTTGAGCAATGAATTTGAAAGTCTTTCATTGTCCGGCAATTTTTTTTAGGAATGACCCCAGACTAGAACTTACTTCCTGAGGTTCTGCACAAGTCTTTCTGGGCAGAATCGCAGACAACTTAAAAGGACAAACAGAAATTTTAGCGGATCATTGATGTGTTGAGGTTCTTACTCCCGACCAGCAGCATCAAAGGACCTTGAGAGAGCATCTGCTTTGATATTCTTCTCTGCGGCACGGAAATGAAGAACGAAATCAAAACCGGCAAAGAATAAGGACCATCTGGCTGGACGAGGATTCAGTCTTTGTGCAGACTGCATATAGGTCAGATTTTTGTGGTCGGTGTTGATCATCACAGGATGAGATGCTCCCTCTAGAAGGTATTGCGATTCCTCCATTGCCATTTTGATGGCCAATAACTCCCTGTCCGCAATCGAATAGTGGCGCTCTAGAGCAGAGAAGGCCTTGGAGAAGAAGCCACAGGTTACCATCTTACCATAGGAAGCTTTTTGTGTAAGCACCACCCCAGCTCCAAGAGACAATTTATCCACCTCCAGGTAGAATTGCTTGTTAGCATCAGGACAATAGAGAACCAGAGCCACAGAAAAGGCCTGCTTCAAGGCTTGGAAGGCTGATTCAGCCTCAGCTGTCCAATTCTTAGGATTTGCTCTCTTACGGGTCAAGGTGGAGATGGGAGCAGTCAAGGACAAGAAGTGTGTCACGAACTGGTGATAGTAGTTGGCAAATCCCAGGAACTGCTGGATTGCTTTTAAACCTGAACTTAAAATCACTAATAGCGTCTCTCTCAGGATCCATCTGCAGGCCAGTACTCGATATGTATCCTAGGAATGGAAGAGAGAACTGCTCAAAGGAGCATTTCTCGAACTTGGCATACCAATGATTTTCCTTTAGCCTTTGAAGAACCAGACTAACCTGCTTCCGGTGAGTAACCAAATCTAGAGAAAAAACAAGGATATCATTTAGGTACATCACAACACAGGAATATAGCAAGTCTCTGAAGATGTCGTTAACAAATTCTTGGAACACTGCAGGGGCATTGCTTAGTCCAAAGGGCATTACCAGGTATTCATAGTGACCATAGCTGGTGTTGAAGGCAGCCATCCACTCATTCCCCTGGTGAATCCTGATCAGGTTGTAGGCCCCACGTGGTGCCACGGTGGGGAGTGGGGGGAAACTCCCCACCGAGCACCGAGGGATAAACGGGAGAAGCAACTAGGCCTGCACACCAAGGTACAGGGAGCAGGTCACCTCCTAAAGCATCCTAATTCTCGCCCTGACTCCTATCTGTATGAGCGGACCCAGATGGTAGGAGGGCCGCAGCAACAGGATGGAACACAGACACCAATAACTACCTGGACCCCCATGTGTACAGGATGCATGACTGGCACCAAGCAGAGCTCCTCACTCACTTGTGGTTCCCCCTCCGGGGAACCCAGCAGCCCTCTTACCGTAGGCACAGACAGACAGAGGAAATGTCTAGCAAACATGCTGCACTACAAACACCAACAGATCAGACATGTAAAGAAGGGTAGAGGACATAACAACAATGGGAAGACATTGGAGAGACATTGATGTCAAACTAGGTGTCCCTCACACTGGATGGATGGAATCTCCAGCACAGGAGCATAACTCCAGCACACACCAAGACTGGAATACAACTAAACTCCCGCTACCAGCCACAGGCAATATAATCACCTAGTGCCCACACCCAGCCAGGTAGTTAACCCCACACACACCAGACAGGGAAGGGAAACCAAACAGAAAGGGAAAGTGTACACACATGCTGCAAACAGCACTTTTCCCCAAGCAACCAGCATGCACGGCTATCGTGTCACAGCGAACAACAACACGACCGTGACACAGCTATGACAGGTAGGTCTAATTTGAGAAAATTTTAGCTCCCCTGGGTTCTAGTTGGTGTTCCTTTAAGGAACTCATCAGTTACTCAGTTAATAGTAACAATACAGCAACATAGAATATTAAATGCTAATAAAGAATAGTTTTGCCCTTGAAAAAAGCATTCTTGTATGAGTCAGATATTACAGATAATTGTCTAAATAGGTCTATATCAAGTAGACCTATTCATATGCTATTTGGCTGAAAGCTAAGAACAAAAGTACAAAGTGTGCATAGAATGAATAAGGCTCAAATCATTACTCTTTGTTTATGGATTACAGTATGGTAGATTTAATTACATAAAAATGTGCTACTTTATATTGGTACTCTGTAAGGTGTTATTGTAATATAATGGTCGCATCATTTTTTATTGGATGCAGTCTATTTTAGGAAAATGACTTTTGGTGGCATTCATGTTAAACTGTATATTAAAACCTGCGTTTAACATAGTCTGAAACATAATCTGTCTGTCAATATCTCATAAAAGCTAAGACAATTATAATAATTAGCAATGAGCTGTAGGGGCTATATTCAAATTTGCGATATTTCACAAATATTTTGTAGAATATTTGTCATATATTCAGGGAAGTTCGAGAATTCGAGATTATTTTATTAAGTGCGAAAAATCGGCAATGTAAAAATCGCGGAATGCGAATTCGTAATGAGAAATACAGGCGTGGGTCACTTTGGCTACATTTTTCAAGCTGCTAGAAGTTTCATGAGAGTCTCCTGAGACTGGAGAAAATGGTTGGCACGGGAGAACATTACAATAGCTTTATATGCAGATAGAGTCAAGTGCTCCAATATATTCGCAATTGCGCTAATCGGCAGTAATTAGAATATTTTTTCGCACTGCGAGCAACTTCACATTTTAGCAGGTCTGACTACAGATTACTGATTGGTGCACTAAGTATTGTTGTGAACTTGACATTGCTTCCTTCTCATTGGTCCACAAGCAAGAAGCAGAGAGGAATCATGTGTTCAGATGGAAAAAAAAATGCAGAATATGCGCTATAACGAATATATAGCACTACAGTTGCAAGAAAAAGTATGTGAACCCTTTGGAATGATATGGATCTCTGCACAATTTGGTCATAAAATTTGATTTGATCTTCATCTAAGTCACAACAATAGACAATCCTAGTCTGCTTAAACTAATAACACACAAAGAATTAAATGTTACCATGTTTATATTGAACACACCATGTAAACATTCACAGTGCAGGTGGAGAAAGTATGTGAACCCTTGGATTTAATAACTGGTTGAACCTCTTTAACCAAATGTTTCTTGTAGTTGCAGATCAGACGTGCACAACGGTCAGGAGTAATTCTTGTCCATTTCTCTTTACAGAACTGTTTCAGTTCAGCAATATTCTTGGGATGTCTGGTGTGAATCGCTTTCTTAGGGTCATGCCACAGCATCTCAATCGGGTTGAGGTCAGGACTCTGACTAGGCCACTCCAGAAGGTGTATTTTCTTCTGTTTAAGCCATTGTTTTGTTGATTTACTGCTATGCTTTGGGTCGTTGTCCTGTTGCAACACCCATCTTCTGTTGAGCCTCAGCTGGTGGACAGATGGCCTTAAGTTCTCCTGCAATATGTCTTGATAAACTTAGGAATTAATTTTTCCTTCGATGATAGCAATCTGTCCAGGGCCCCGACACAGCAAAGCAGCCCCAAAGCATGATGCCCCCAACACCATACTTCACAGTTGGGATGAGGTTTTGATATTGGTGTGCTGTGCTTCCTTTTTCTCCACAAATAGTGTTGTGTGTTTCTTCCAAACAACTCAACTTTGGTTTCATCTGTCCACAGAATATTTAGCCAGTACTGCTGTGGAACATCCAGGTGCTCTTGTGCAAACTTTAAACGTGCAGCAATTTTTTTTTGGGACAGCAGTGGCTTCCTCTGTGGTATCCTCCCATGAAATCCATTCTTGTTTAGTGTTTTACATATCGTAGATTCGCTAACAGGGATGTTAGCATATGCCAGAGACTTTTGTAAGTCTTAGCTGACACTCTAGGATTCTTCTTCACCTCATTGAGCAGTCTGCGCTGTGCTCTTGCAGTCATCTTTACAGGACAGCCACTCCTAGGGAGAGTAGCAGCAGCGCTGAACTTTCTCAATTTATAGACAATTTGTCTTACCATGGACTGATGAACAGCAAGGCTTTTAGGAGATACTTTTATAACCCTTTCCACCTTTATGAAAGTCAACAATTCTTAATCGTAGGTCTTCTGAGAGCTCTTTTGTGCGAGGCATCATTCACATCAGGCAATGCTTCTTGTGAAAAGCAAACCCAGAACTGGTGTGTGTTTTTTATAGGGCAGGGCAGCTGTAACCAACACCTCCAGTCTCATCTCATTGATTGGACTCCAGTTGGCTGACACCTCATTTCAAATAGCTCTTGGAGATGTCATTAGTCTAGGGGTTCACATACTTTTTCCACCTTCACTGTGAATTTTTACATGGTGTGTTCAATAAAAACATGGTAACATTTAATTCTTTGTGTCTTATTAGTTTAAGCAGACTGTGATTGTCTATTGTTGTGACTTAGATGAAGATCAGATCACATTTTATGACCAATTTGTGCAGAAATCCATATTATTCTAAAGGGTTCACATACTTTTTCTTGCAACTGTATATTCTAAATATTCGTGAATTCTCGAAGTGGCGATATTCACGATAAAAATTTGCTATTCGAATATTTGTGCTCAACACTAATAATGACAGATAAAACAATTATTTCACATGAAAATAATGAGAATACATGGCTTGAGACTTGTATAGGACGTGACACTCCATTTTATGACTTTTTGGTAAGGTAACCTCTTGGTTATACTATATGCATTTTTTTATCCGTTTCAGAGAATAAACATCATGGTCTCAGAAGAAAGTAACTGCAGAAGAATTATAAGATTAAAGGCAATGCAGAAAAACAGCAGATACATGCGGACAACGATCAAATATGTAAAGATGAATGCTGGAGAACATAAATATGGTAGCAACATTGTGTAGCATGGATCTATTCAACAAGGTGACCACTCTATAAGGTGAATCTTTATGTTGTAGGGTACCTTTTATGGCTACTTAAGGCCCTTTGATTGAGAAAGATGTTAGACTCATTTTATGGGTTGTTCCCATCTCATAAATTAATGGCATATTACTAATATATACCACAATTTTATAATTGTCTGTGTAGGGCAGGGGGCACTGCCAAGACTACCAATGACCCTGAGAATGAAAGACCGGTGGTGTAGCATTCTGGCTTCTTCTCAGTTTTTCTCTGCACAGAGTTGTTTTCCCATTCATTTGAATTAAGCCATTTTCATCCAGTGGCTGGGGGCTCTGCTGTGGAGGGAAATTTTTTAAAAGTCTGCACAGTAAGGCCTCTTGCACACGACCGTATGGCTTTTTCAGTATTTTGCAGTCCGCTAAAAACTGATCCGCAGAAAATACGGATGACGCCTGTGTGCATTCTGTTTTTTGCAGAACGGAACAGCTGGCCACTGATAGAACAGTACTATCCTTGTCCGTTATGCGGACACTATTAGGACATGTTCTATCTTTGAACGGAACAGAAATACGGAAACGGAAGGCATACAGAGTACCTTCCGTATTTTTTTGCGGATCCATTGAAATGAAATGTTCCGTATACCTTCCATATACGGAACGCAAAAAACGGAACATAAAAGGAAAAAAAAATGTTTGTGTGCAAGAGGCCTAACTCAGTTGTTAGCATTACAGCGATGGGGTATTGAGTGCAAACCTTGCCAAGTGGAACATCTGCATGGTGTTTGTATGTTCTCTCTGTGCTTGTGTTGGTTTCCTCCAGGTACTCCGGTTTCCTCACAGACTTCAAAAATATACTAATAGGTAGATTGACCCTAGTGTGTCTTGCAGTTGAGCACCTACAGTATATGACAGCCACTGACTCCCCAGGGAGTTTCCCCAGCTACACAACTATCCCTGCACTTTAAGTGCCCTTTGTGAAAAAAGCACATTACAAATGTCTGTCATTGTCAAAGGAGTCTACCCTTCACTTACTATAAAGTGATGGTATATCACTTTAAAACAGGGTGGATAAAAATCAAAGATTTTTTTTTAAATCTAAAAAAATATGATTTTTTGGATTTAAATCAGATTTTTTTTTATATAAAATGCTTTTTGAGGAAAATATATTACCATCCAAAGGTTATTCCATCATGAAATAAAGATTAGTTTTTTAATTATGTAGAATAAGGCTGTGCATGGACTCCCATATTGTTGAATGGATTAGGCAGTGGCTGAGGGACAGACAACAGAGGGTTGTAGTCAATGGAGTATATTCAGACCATGGTCTTGTTACCAGTGGGGTAACTCAGGGATCCGTTCTGGGACCCATATTGTTTAATATCTTTATCAGCGAAATTGCAGAAGGCCTCGATGGTAAGGTGTGTCTTTTTGCTGATGACAAGATTTGTAACAGGGTTCATGTTCCTGGAGGGATAGTAACATAGTAACATAGTACATAAGGCCGAAAAAAGACATTTGTCCATCCAGTTCGGCCTGTTATCCTGCAAGTTGATCCAGAGGAAGGCAAAAAACCCCTGTGAGGTAGAAGCCAATTTTCCTCACTTTAGGGGAATAAAAATTCCTTCCCGACTCCAATCAGGCAATCAGAATAAATCCCTAGATCAACGATCTCTCTCTAGTAGCTATAGCCTGTAATATTATTACGCTCCAGAAATACATCCAGGCCCCTCTTGAATTCCTTTATTGTACTCACCATCACCACCTCCTCAGGCAGAGAGTTCCATAGTCTCACTGCTCTTACCGTAAAGAATCCTCTTCTATGTTTGTGTACAAACCTTCTTTCCTCCAGACGCAGAGGATGTCCCCTCGTCACAGTCACCGTCCTGGGAATGAATAGATGATGGGATAGCTCTCTGTACTGACCCCTGATATATTTATACATATTAATTAGATCTCCTCTGTCATCTTTTTTCTAAAGTGAATAACCCTAATTTTGATAATCTTTCAGGGTACTGTAGTTGCCCCATTCCAGTTATTACTTTAGTTGCCCTCCTCTGGACCCTCTCCAGCTCTGCTATGTCTGCTTTGTTCACTGGAGCCCAGAACTGTACACAGTACTCCATGTGTGGTCTGACTAATGATTTGTAAAGTGGTAGGACTATGTTCTCATCCCGGGCATCTATGCCACTTTTAATGCAACCCATTATCTTATTTGCCTTGGCAGCAGCTGCCTGACACTGTTTTTTGCAGCTTAGTTTGCTGTTTATTAAAATTCATAGATCTTTTTCCATGTCAGTGTTACCGAGTGTTTTACCATTTAATAAGTACGGGTGACTTGCATTGTTCCTTCCCATGTGCATAACTTTACATTTGTCAGTGTTAAACCTCATCTGCTACTTATCTGCACAAGCCTCCAATCTATCCAGATCGCTCTGTAGTAGTATACTGTCCTCTTCAGTGTTAATTACTTTACACAGTTTAGTGTCATCTGCGAAAATTGATATTTTACTATGCAAGCCTTCTACAAGATCGTTAATGAATATATTGAAGAGAATAGGGCCCAATACTGACCCCTGAGGTACTCCACTAGTGACCCAATCTGAGTAATTACCATTAATAACCACCCTCTGTTTTCTATCATTGAGCCAGTTACTTACCCACTTACAGACGTTTTCTCCCAGTCCGAGCATTCTCATTTTATATACTAACCTTTTATGTGGTACAGTGTCAAATGCTTTGGAGAAGTCCAGATACACGACATCCATTGATTCGACCGCTGTCAAGTCTAGAACTTGCCTCCTAATAGAAACTGATTAAATTAGTTTGGCATGACCGATCCCTCACAAAGCCATGCTGATATGGCGTTATTTGCTTATTTCCGTTAAGATGCTCTAACATAGCATCTCTCAGAAAATCCTCAAACAGTTTACCCACAACAGATGTTAAACTTACCGGCCTATAGTTTCCAGGCTCTGTTTTTGCACCCTTTTTGAATATTGGCACCACATTTGCCATGCGCCAATCCCGTGGGACACTCCCTGTCAATATAGAATCTGCAAATATCAGAAATAAGGGTCTGGCTACGACATTACTTAATTCCCTTAGGATACGGGGGTGTATGCCATCCAGTCCTGGCGATTTGTCTATTTTAATTTTTTTAAGTCGCTGTTGCACTTCTTCCTGGGTCAGACAGGACACTTTTAATGGGGAATTTATTTCAACATTCGGCATGTCATCTGACAGTTTATTTTCCTCAGTGAATACATTGGAGAAAAAAATATTTATATTACACCAAATGGAAAAGGATTTAGGAAAACTAGAGGAATGTTAAAAAATCTGGCAACTAAAATTTTATGTTGATAAGTGCAAGATAATGCACCTGGGACGTAAAAACCCAAGAGCAGAATATAAAATCAGTGCTACAGCCCTAACCTCAGTATCTGAGGAAAGGGATTTAGGGGTCATTATTTCAGAAGACTTAAAGGTAGGCAGACAATGTCATAAAGCAGCAGGAAATGCTAGCAGAATGCTTGGGTGTATAGGGAGAGGCATTACCAGTAGAAAGAGGGAGGTGCTCATGCCGCTCTACAGAGCACTAGTGAGACCTCATTTGGAGTATTGTGCGCAGTACTGGAGACCATATCTCCAGAAGGAAATTGATACTTTGGAGAGAGTATAGAGAAGAGCTACTAAACTGGTGCATGGATTGCAGGATAAAACTTACCTGAAAAGATTAAAGGACCTAAACATGTATAGCTTGGAAGAAAGACGAGACAGAGGGGATATGATAGAAACTTTTAAATACATAAAGGGAATCAACAAGGTAAAAGAGGAGAGAATATTTAAAAGAAGAAAAACTGCTACAAGAGGACATAGTTTAAAATTAGAGGGGCAAAGGTTTAAAAGTAATATCAGGAAGTATTACTTTACTGAGAGAGTAGTGGATGCATAGAATAGCCTTCCTGCAGAAGTGGTAGCTGCAAATACAGTGAAGGAGTTTAATCATGCATGGGATCGGCATAAGGCCATCCTTCAAATAAGATAGGGCCAAGGGCTATACATAGTATTCAGTATATTGGGCAGACTAGATGGGCCAAATGATTCTTATCTGCCGACACATTCTATGTTTCTATATGTGTCATTTTTTCTGGTAAATACATTCCATTAATCCATTCACAATGTCATGCTCTTCCAGAGGTTTTTGTAAGATTATTGGGCAGTTTCTCTGCCTACAAAATATTATCACAGATGCTTGGTTTACTTTTACAGTTCTCAAAACTGAATTTGACTCAGCAGAGATCACATACCAGCAAATCAGCAGCCAGCAGTGTGATATCACAGCCCTATATATAGCCTTAGCCATCTTGGATTCTGCCATTTTCCAGTGTACTTAGTGCAAGGATAGATGTCAGCAGGCGCTAGGGACAGTGGTAGAAAAAACATTGTGCTACAAAAAATTTACAAGTGCAGGGAAAGATTATTCAAGGTGTAGGGAAAGGATGGTGAGGAATCATTTATGTTAAACAGGGTTCAGTAGGGGAGGTTACAGCCTGGGTAATAGGAAAAATCCTATTACACCTTGCTGTACTGACTGGGGACCCAACTTGCCATTATACAGCTATGTAATTCCAGCAAACCATTCTTGTTATTGGGGAGTCATAGCCATTAACAGGGTTTATTACAAGGAAATAATTCTATGTCTTATTTGCCCTTGTGCAGCACAGTTATATGTTCGAAAGCATTTTTTGGCTTGCATTAGTGGGAAAAAAAGGGCTTATTAGCCATTGTGTGGTGAAGTGATAAAATTACAGCACTTTTTGTTGTGTACTAGTGGCAAAAGAAAAATATATTTGCCGTTCAGCAGTCCAGTTATATGTTCTAAAGCCTTTTGTGGCATGTATTAGTGGCAAAAGAAAAATATATCTGCAGTTTAGCTGTGCAGTTATATGTTCTAAAGCCTTTTGTGGCATGTATTAGTGGCAAAAGAAAATATATTTGCCGTTCAGCGGTGCAGTTATATGTTCTAAAGCCCTTTTTGCTGTGTATTAGAGGCAAAAGTAAAATATATTTGCTGTTCAGCTGTGCAGTTATATTTTCTAAAGCCTTCTGTGGCATGTATAAGTGGAAAAATATAAGGGCCTATTTGCCGTTCAGCAGTGCAGTTATATGTTCGAAAGCCCTTTTTTGTGTGTATTAGTGGGGAAAAAAGGTCTTATTAGCCGTTGTGTAGTGAAGTGAGAAAATGACCCCCTTTTTTGGGGTGTTTTAATTTCCTTTTTATTTATTTATTTGATCTAACAGTATGTCAGACATAGAAATGCTAGGCCCTGCACAGGGGAGTGGCAGAGGCCTAAATGTTTCTGGCACAGGCAGAGGTTGCAGCAGAGTAAGGGGCCGTGGCAGCAGAGGTCACTTTGAGAGGCCTGAGCTCCCAGTGTCAGCTAGCGGTCGTGTCTTGACCAGCAACCCAGAGGTTGTTGAATGGTTGACTCTGTCATCTCTGTTTTGGATCCACTCTTGTTTTTTTGGCATTAGAAATACTGATGGATTACTGACCAAATGCTGACCGAGTGAAAGCGAATGCTCAACAGACAGGATCAGTTTTTTGGGGGTTATTGTTCTGATGGATTAGAGGAAGGGCAAAATAATCAGTGACGTCAACACAAACTTTCTGCTGACACCCTCTCACTTTGTCGGAGGGCTCTACTTGTATAAGCGTTTAATAGAACAGGTCCTGTAGACATCTATGTGGAATGAGCTGATGACGGTGTAAAAGTAGTGCGCTTCTTCTTGTAAGGCTTAGTTCATACTTGAGTTATTTGGTGAGTTTTTGCCCTGTGACTGCCCAAATAATTGAAGTATGCAGTAATTTTAAGAGCGACGCCTGCCATCTGAATGTCATACTGACTCACAGTATGTGAGTGTAGGGAGCCGGTGGTCGTGTCCCCTCACTATTATAGGGTGTTCAGGTGTTATACAGTCGAGGTACGAGGATATGCGATCATCTACCATTGAGATTTTTGCATAGGCTGAGCAGTTAGGGAGAGAGCCAGGTCTGTTGCAGGGCTCTCCCTTTTGTTCCTTAGTTTTGGATCCAGTCAGTCGGATCTTGATTTTGTGTCTTCTAGTTTTCTATACACCTTCCGTGACATTATAAACCGCCAAAACCGTCTCAAGCATGGATCCGGTTTCACTTTTGACTGAACACATGCAGGGTCTTTCATTGGAGGTAGCAAATCTCCGTAAGACTGTTTCTCAGTTTCAGGTGACCGTTTCAGCTTGCGTTCATGGAGTTTGTTCTGAGCCTAAGATCTCGCTCCCGGATACGTTCTCTGGGGGTAGTGAGAATTTTGTTCGTTTTTAGAGAGGCTTGCAAACTCCATTTTCGCCTACTTCCCCATTCCTCTAGTGATGAGGAGCAGAGGGTGGGGATCATCATCTCGCTGCTCAGGGATAACGCTCAGTCCTGGGCCCTTTCGCTGCTGGTGGGGGCACGGCCCCTCTGTTCAGTGGATGAATTTTTTTTAGCCCTGGGTCAGATATATGATGATCCGGATCGTATTGCTCTGGCTGAGTCTAGACTACGTATTTTATGCCAGGGTAAATAGTCCGCAGAGATATACTGTTCAGAATTTCGGAGATGGGCAGCTAATACTGGTTGGAATGATGCTGCACTCCGAAGTCAATTTTGCCTTGGTCTTTCAGAGGGATTGAAAGATGCATTTGCCTTTCTTGAGAGACCTACCTCCTTGGACTCTGCCATGTCTCGGGCCGTTCGTATTGACAGGCGTCTTAGAGAGAGAGGAGAGATCACTGCTTCCTGTCATACTCAGTCCAAGGACAGTGTGGCGGTCTCATTCAGTGCACAGGGGTCTCAGTCGCTCTCAATCCCTTCTGAGCAGGGGCCCATGCAGCTGGGTTTGCTTGCCTCTGACAATAGAAGAGTCAGCTCTCATAGGAAGGTTTGTTTCTGTTGTGGAGGTATAAATCATTTGGCAAATGTTTGTCCCTCTAGGAGATTCAGGCAGTTTTTGAGAGTAATAAAGACACAAAAAGAAAAAAAATCTGTTACTATTGGCAAGGTTGATGCGGAAATTGAAGGTTTTCCGTTTGCTTGTAGTTCCCGTTTTGTCCTACCTTGAAGTTCTTTTTGTTTTGCTTTCCTTTTCTCATCTCGTTAGCCTCTCTCAGCTGTCATGTAGTTGCACTGATTGCATCCCTTTAAATCCCTTCCCATACTGCATCACTTTGCGGTTTATACAACTTCCTGGAGTGTATGCATGCTGGATGCTACTACTGAGTCTTCTACAGATAAGTTTTGTTCATTCATTTGTGTTTTCCTGTTTGCTGGATCCCAGGTGACCCTGACTCCCTCCGTATCAAGTGTAGGGAGCCGGTGGTCGTGTCCCCTCACTATTATAGGGTGTTCAGGTGTTATACAGTCGAGGTACGAGGATATGTGATCATCTACCATTGAGATTTTTGCATAGGCTGAGCAGTTAGGGAGAGAGCCAGGTCTGTTGCAGGGCTCTCCCTTTTGTTCCTTAGTTTTGGATCCAGTCAGTCGGATCTTCATTTTGTGTCTTCTAGTTTTCTATACACCTTCCGTGACAATTATTTCACTACCAGAGCATACTCCCTATGCATGTTACTGCGAGGCACAGTGTTCTACACCATTATAAAGGCTCTCTGCAGTCAGGAAATAGCAGTTTTGTACATGATTCACCGCAAAAAAATTCGGCAAACCGGTCGAATCGAATTTTTGAAAAATTCGCCTCTCTCTAATTGTGATCCTTATTACATCTCCAGTAGTTCCTAAAGCATAGTAGAAACAATTAATTTTTTTATTTTTTACATGACTTGTCTATTATGTGTCTTTATGTGATTCAGTAAATTGTGTCATATACAGGGAGTGCAGAATTATTAGGCAAATTAGTATTTTGACCACATCATCCTCTTTATGCATGTTGTCTTACTCCAAGCTGTATAGGCTTGAAAGCCTACTACCAATTAAGCATATTAGGTGATGTGCATCTCTGTAATGAGAAGGGGTGTGGTCTAATGACATCAACACCCTATATCAGGTGTGCATAATTATTAGGCAACTTCCTTTCCTTTGGCAAAATGGGTCAAAAGAAGGTCTTGACAGGCTCAGAAAAGTCAAAAATAGTGAGATATCTTGCAGAGGGATGCAGCACTCTTAAAATTGCAAAGCTTCTGAAGCGTGATCATCGAACAATCAAGCATTTCATTCAAAATAGTCAACAGGGTCGCAAGAAGCATGTGGAAAAACCAAGGCGCAAAATAACTGCCCATGAACTGAGAAAAGTCAAGCGTGCAGCTGCCAAGATGCCACTTGCCACCAGTTTGGCCATATTTCAGAGCTGCAACATCACTGGAGTGCCCAAAAGCACAAGGTGTGCAATACTCAGAGACATGGCCAAGGTAAGAAAGGCTGAAAGACGACCACCACTGAACAAGACACACAAGCTGAAACGTCAAGACTGGGCCAAGAAATATCTCAAGACTGATTTTTCTAAGGTTTTATGGACTGATGAAAGGAGAGTGAGTCTTGATGGGCCAGATGGATGGGCCCGTGGCTGGATTGGTAAAGGGCACAGAGCTCCAGTCCGACTCAGACGCCAGCAAGGTGGAGGTGGAGTACTGGTTTGGGCTGGTATCATCAAAGATGAGCTTGTGGGGCCTTTTCGGGTTGAGGATGGAGTCAAGCTCAACTCCCAGTCCTACTGCCAGTTTCTGGAAGACACCTTCTTCAAGCAGTGGTACAGGAAGAAGTCTGCATCCTTCAAGAAAAAACATGATTTTCATGCAGGACAATGCTCCATCACACGCGTCCAAGTACTCCACAGCGTGGCTGTCAAGAAAGGGTATAAAAGAAGAAAATCTAATGACATGGCCTCCTTGTTCACCTGATCTGAACCCCATTGAGAACCTGTGGTCCATCATCAAATGTGAGATTTACAAGGAGGGAAAACAGTACACCTCTCTGAACAGTGTCTGGGAGGCTGTGGTTGCTGCTGCACGCAATGTTGATGATGAACAGATCAAAACACTGACAGAATCCATGGATGGCAGGCTTTTGCGTGTCCTTGCAAAGAAAGGTGGCTATATTGGTCACTGATTTGTTTTTGTTTTGTTTTTGAATGTCAGAAATGTATATTTGTGAATGTTGAGATGTTATATTGGTTTCACTGGTAAAAATAAATAATTGAAATGGGTATATATTTGTTTTTTTTAAGTTGCCTAATAATTATGCACAGTAATAGTCACCTGCACACACAGATATCCCCCTAAAATAGCTAAAACTAAAAACAAACTAAAAACTACTTCCAAAAATATTCAGCTTTGATATTAATGAGTTTTTTGGGTTCATTGAGAACATGGTTGTTGTTCAATAATAAAATTAATCCTCAAAAATACAACTTGCCTAATAATTCTGCACTCCCTGTAATTCATTATTTGGTATAGTTGCTGCATTCATTAGGGCTGCATATAACACACCAGCTGCTTTTCTTTTTCCCACTGATTAACTAAAAATTTTAATTTATATACTAAATAACAATGTGAGATAATGAGTGAGAGAAGTGTAGAGGAACAGACACAAATATGTTGCTTTAGCTAATAGTGTTTTTTATTTATATACTACATAATAGCTACAGCTAATAACTACAGGATTCATATTTACTCTGTTCAGTACATTCTATAATGTCTTCCATGGTACTGCTGTTTTTCTGTATATAAGGGATAGGGGTTCAGAATCTCATTTCTGTGTGCAGTGTATGGAAGACATAGCATGTTTCCTCAACAGTTTATTCTGAAAAATGACCTGAAATAATGGGTACACTTTTCACTCAAGCACTGAAACTTGATATATTTTGGTCAGTAATATCAGTGTTAAACATTTTAATGTGATGAATCTCAAAGGTGGCAACATCAAGAAGGAGAAAAGGTGTTAAGTAGAAAGTAAACCTAGGAGATACTGCAAATTACATATAAATAAAAACAAAAATTCATAAAATCTATGGGTTTGTTCCACAATTAATAGTTTTGATTTAGGCAGCAGCCCTAGCTTTAATTTGAACAGATGTAATTGTAGTACCCCAGACCTGGGGATACTATTATTGTATTTCTTTTATTGCTGAATATTTTCTTTGATTGCTCTATTCTTGCATGTTTTTCAGTGCAAAGCTGTGTAATGTGAGATGCACTATGTCATTTGATTCAGCAGGGGAGGTAATGGTTGGCAATGGCTGGCTGTAGAGAAAAAAATGAGGGATAGCACTCTTAGGCCCCTTTCACACAAGCGAGTTTTCCGCACGGGTGCAATGCGTGAGGTGAACGCATTGCACCCGCATTTAATCCGGACCCATTAATTTCTATGGGGCTGTTCACATAAGCGGTGATTTTCACGCATCACTTGTGCGTTGTGTGAAAATCGCAGCAAGCTCTATTTTGTGCGTTTTTCGCGCAACGCAGGCCCCATAAAAGTGAATGGGAATGTGTGAAAATCGCAAGCATCCGCAAGGAAGTGCAGATGCGTTGCGATTTTCACGCATGGTTGCTAGGAGACGATCAGGATGGAGACCCGATCATTACCTGATCATTATTATTTTCCCATATAACATGGTTATAAGGGAAAATAATAGCATTCTTAATACAGAATGCATAGTACAATAGGGCTGGAGGGGTTAAAAAAAAATAATAAAAATTTACTCATCTTAATCCACGTGATCGCGCAGCCCGGCTTCTTTTTTGTTTTCTTTCTTCAGGACCTGGGTAAAGGACCTGTGATGACGTCACTGCGCTCATCACATGGTCCGTCACATGATCCATCACCATGGTAAAAGATCATGTGATGGACCATGTGATGAGCGCAGTGATGTCACTACAGGTCCTTTACCCAGGTCCTGAAGAAAGAAGACAGAAGAGAAGCCGGGCTGCGCAAATAAGTGGATTAAGGTGCGTTACATTTTGATTTTTTTTTTAACCCCTCCAGCCCTATTGTACTATGCATTCTGTATTAAGAATGCTATTATTTTCCCTTATAACCATGTTATAAGGGAAAATAATACAATCTACCCAGCACCTAACCCAAACCCGAACATCTGTGAAGAAGTTCGGGTTTGGGTACCAAACATGCCGATTTTTCTCACGCGTGTGCATTACAATGTTTTGCACTTGCGCGGAAAAATCGTGCATTTTGCCGCAACGCACCCGCATCTTATCCGGGCAAAAAACATGACGCCCGTGTGAAAGAGGCCTTAGTGTGCAGGTGCAAATCGCCAAGCCCCCACTATATTATACCTCTTTTGGTACCACAATGGCCTCCATTAAAATCAGGGAATGCAGGTTCTTCTTTTATTTACTTTATTATTTGTGCTGTTGCATTGTTTGTTTTTGCTAATGGCTGGTTTTAATCACCCTGTTCCACCTCTCCTGGTAGAGTGGGCTGGTCCAACTTCCTGCCAGGAGGGAGGAATCTAGAGCTAGTTAGTGCAGTCTATAAGTGTAGGACGGAGAAGGGACATGAGAGATCCTATCCTAATAGTAGAGGGCAATTGAGAGGCAGCTCATAGAGCACCAACTACAGAGTAGGGAAGTTGCTCACGGAGCACCAACTTTCGGTAAACACTTTTGTGAGTCAGGATCCAAATACCCCTCTCCTGCCAAAGAGTGGGGAAGTAGCTATTAGAGAACCGACTCTCAAAAACTGAAGGAAAGACTCAGATGAAGCTTTGAGATTCCAGACTGCAAAGTGAACTGCAACATCGTTCTTACAGACACAGATGTGAGGTGAGGGACTACACACCAGACACCCATCACCAGAATACCACTAGGCCAGCAACATCTAATTGCAGAACTGTACCCAGCCAATCTACCAACATACCTCCTCAGCTGGTGCCAGAGAAGAATTTCATTAAAAGCCTGTTGTTACTGTTATGTGCTTCAAGTTCATGTTGCACTTTGTGAAAAGGACTTTGTTAATTTTAGCTCTAGCCTCATTCTTCAGTACTATAACGTTTACTACAACGGACCCCAGGGAGTGACTGCCTGGGGTAGGACAATGCGACACTGCAACACTACATCATGGCTACTACCACTCCCATTTCTACACCATTTCCTTGTGGGCTGCATAAGCAGCATTATATGTCCTTGCCTTCTAGATCTCTGTATACACAGCGCTCAGCGATCAGGAAGCGCTATGCTCTTCCTGTCCCAGCCGAGTGAGTGTAGGAGCTGTAGGGTCTTCCACAGACCTCAATCAGCCCTGCACTGAGGCTGTACAGCCTCTCTGGGGCTTTATTTCCACTGTAACTGGGGCTACTATATGACCCCAGTTACAGGAGAAATCAATAAATAGAGAAAAAAAAAAGGGCTTAAATGTCCCCCAGAGGTCTTGATTGACCTTATGGGGGACCCAAAGTGTAAAAAAAAAAAAAAAAAAGTTTCATATTTAACCCCTTAAGGACTCAGCCCTATTTCACCTTAAGGACTTGGCCATTTTTTGCAAATCTGACCAGTGTCACTTTAAGTGCTGATAACTTTAAAATCCTTTGACTTATCCAGGCCATTCTGAGATTGTTTTTTCGTCACATATTGTACTTCATGACACTGGTAAAATGAAGCAAAAAAATAATATTTTTTTGCATAATAAAATACCTAATTTACCAAAAATTTTGAAAAATTTGCAAATTTCAAAGTTTCAGTTTCTCTACTTCTGTAATAAATAGTAATACCCCCAACAATTTTGATGACTTAACATTCCCCATATGTCTACTTCATGTTTGCATTATTTTTTATACAATGAATTCATTTTTAAAACCAAAAAAATGTTTTAGTGTCTCCATAGTCTAAGAGCCATAGTTTTTTCAGTTTTGGGGCGATTATCTTAAGTAGGGTCTCATTTTTTGAGGGATGAGATGACGGTTTGATTGGCACTATTATAGGGTGCATATGACTTTTTGATCGCTTGCTATTACACTTTTTGTGACGTAAGATGACAAAAAATGGCTTTTTTTACACCGTTTTTATTTTTATTTTTTTACGGTGGTCACCTGAGGGGTTAGGTCATGTGATATTTTTATAGAGCCAGTCGATACGGACGCAGCGATACCTAATTTGTACACTTTATTTTTATTTATGTAAGTTTTACACAATGATTTCATTTTTGAAACAAAAAAAATCATGTTTTAGTGTTTCCATAGCCATAGTTTTTTCAGTTTTTAGGCAATTATCTTGGGTAGGGTATGATTTTTGCGGGATGAGATGACGGTTTGATTGGTACTATTTTGGCGTACATGCGACTTTTTGGATCACTTTTATTACTTGTTTTGGGAAGTAAGGTGGGCAAAATTTCAATTTTCTCATAGTTTTTATTTTTTATTTTTATGGCGTTCACCGTGCGGGGAAAGTAACATGACCGTTTTATAGATCAGGTCGTTACGGACGCGGCGATACCTAATATGTGTAGTGTATTCTTTTTTTATTTTATTTTTATTCAGTGATAAATGTGTTTTTTTTAAAATCTTTTTTCACTTTTTTTACATTCTTTTGACCCAGACCCACTTGGTTCTTGAAGATCCAGTGGGTCTGATGTCTGTATAATACAGTACAGTACACTGTATAGTGTACTCTACTGCACCATGGACAGCAGGATGCCTGAGAAGGCGTCCTGTTGCCATGGGAACCTTCCCCGTCTGCTCTTCCCCGAACCTTCCCCGTCATATCACGTAATCCACCCTGTCCGATAAACACCATAAAAAATAAAAACTGTCAAAAAAAAAGCTATTTTTGTCCCCTTACATCACAAAAAGTGCAACACCAAGCGATAAAAAAGGCGTGTACCCACAAAATGGTACCAATCAAACCGTCACCTCATCCCGCAAAACATGAGCTCCTACTTAAGACAATCGGTCAAAAAAACTATGAGTCTTAGACAATGGGGACACTAAAATAAAAAATGCTTTATTACGTAAAACTGAAACAAACAAACAAAGAAAGTAGACATATTTGATATCATTGCGTCCATAACAACCTGCTCTATAAAAAAAGCACATGGTCTACCCTGTCAGAGGAATGTTGTAAAAAGTTAAAAAATAAACAGCGCCAAAACAGCAATTTTTTTGTTATCTTGCCTCACAAAAAAGTGCAATAGAGCAATTAAAAATCATATGTACCCCAAAATAGTACCAATAAAATAGGCACCTTATCCCCTAGTTTCCAAAATGGGGTCACTTTTTGGGAGTTTCTACTGTAAGGGTGCATCGGGGGGCTTCAAATGGGACATGGCATTTAAAAACCAGTTCAGCAAAACCTGCCTTCCAAAAACCATACGGTGCCCCTTTTCTTCTGCTCCCTGTCTTGTGCCCTTACATCAGTTTACATCCACATGTGGGGTGTTTCTGTAAACCGCAGAATCAGGGTAATTAATATTGAGTTTTGTTTGGCTGTTAATCCTCGATTCCTTTAATTGTTGTGGAACACCTAAAGGGTTAACAAAGTTTATAAAATCAGTTTTGAGTAGCTTGAGGGGTGTAATTTCTACAATGGGGTCATTTATGGGGGGTTTCCACTATGTAAGCCTCACAAAGTGATTTCAGACCTGAACTGGTCCTTAAAAAATGGGTTTTGGAAGTTTTCTTAAAAATTTTAAGAATTGCTTCTAAAATTCTAAGCCTTCTAATGTCCTAAAAAAATGTAATGACATTTACAAAAGGATGCCAACATAAAGTAGACATATGGGAAATGTTAAGTAATAAATAGTTTTATTGAAATTTTTTAAATTGCAAATTTTTCCAAAGTTTGGGTACATTTTGGACTATTGTATAAATAAAGGTGAAATATATCAACTCCAATTTACTACTGTCACGAAGTACAATGTGTCACGAGAAAACTATCTCAGAATGGCTTGGATAAGAAAGAGTGTTCCAAAGTTATTACCACATAAAGTGACACATGTCAGATTTGCTAAATTAGACTCTTCAGGAAGGGGGTAAATCGCCTGGATGTGAAGTAGTTAAAGTGAACATTATTTACGGTATGTCCTGAACAAATTTTCAAGTAAGCAGATAATCAAGCATATTGTCCTGCATTAAGACTACTCACCATACTTCAATTAATACTTGTGTTTCTGCAAAAATAATTCTTGAACAACAATCGGGACAGAAAATCTGGCAGGTCTCTGCTAGGGTAGTTTCAAATTTCTGCTAGCCTAAATAAACTCTCTGGTAGTAAAATAATGTTTAGAATTTGTACTAAGGTCTTGTGCTGTGTGCCCATCTGTCACAAATATATTTCTTCCAGAGCTCTATAATGGCAAATAGTCAGACTCCAAGGAGTACCTATTATGTTCATCAACCTCCATACACTATTGCACACATTTGGTGAGTACTTGAGGAAAGCTATAATTAGAGATGAGTGAATTTCTTAAAAGAGAACCTTCAGTCCTGACATGATCACATAACTAGCTGGCTGTGCAGGGCATAGTGAAGTCATGTTACAGCACTTACTATGTTTCCTATTCAGTGCTACGTTCATCTGCTCTGCCCCCTGTATTGGTTTCCCACCTGGTATGGGAGCCAAGGAGTAGCTGTGATGCTCTCTGCTGCAATTGGGCAGCTCACAGCCAGGGAGAAGGAGACGCCCCTTGAGAAACAGGGATATCTGCTCCTCCCTGTGCAGATGTTAAGAATTTACATACCAGAAACCCATAGAGGGGGCACAGTGGGCAAACAGAGCAGTGCATAGAAAACATAGTAAGCTCTGTAACATGACTTCACTATGCCCTACCCAGCCAGCTAGTTATATGATCATGTTAGGACCGGTGAAAGATCCTCTTTGAAATTCAATTTAGGTTCTAATTGGCTAAACTGGCCATCCAATTTGATTGGGATCTGAATAAATTTGACCAGAATCACAATCACAAGGGGTAAAGGAAACAGGAGACCAATTGGCGCCTGTGCATTCACACTTATGTGAAATTAAGGAACCCAGCTTGCCAATCACTGACAATTAAAGGGATTTTCCGAGTGTTAAAGGGGTTGGCCACTTTCTGGCTACTTTTGACCAATATGTAAGTGGGATAATTATATGACACTTACTAATATAGTCTTTGTTTAGAATCTGTGCCGTTTGCTATATGTCTTAAGCCATGTCCCCTTGTTAGGCAGATCTTCTTTGTTGTCCACACAGAAGTGCTGTCCATAAGATGGCCATTGATGCAGAGTCATGTAACCAGGAAAATCATCTCCATGTTATGTCTCTTGCATTCAAACACACTGCACCTGCACTAAAAACCCAACACTGCAAGTGCAGATGACAGGTGCAGTATATTTGAACAGAGGAGACATCACATGGAAGTGATTTGCCTGGTCACATGATCCTCCATCAGCAGCTATTTTATGGACAAGACCTCTATTTGGACAGCACAAAAGGTGGCATGCCTTACCAAATATAGAAAATTGTGCAGAATTTCAATTAGTAAGTGCCATATACTCATATTACAAAGACACTGGTCAACAGTAACCAGAAACTGGTCAACCCCTTTAAATACCTATAACCTATCTTCCATACAGTGAATGGCAGAAAGTTTGTGGGTGGTTCATTGTCAATCCACAGCTGGCTTGGTCCCCTTATTTTCTGGACTCCTAATAGCAGTACCAATGGCAGCTATATAGAGGGATAAATGCTATTGGAACAACTAATTACAACGGGTGTGATATAACTGTTGCCCTAAAAAAAAATGATTGAGGGGTATGATATACCTTCTTCCACAAAATACTGATTGAGGGCTGTGATATACCTGTTGCCCCAAATACACAGGGGGGTGTGATATAACTTTTGCAACAAAAAAAAAATATTTGAGGGGTGTGATATACCTGCTTCCACAAAATACTGATTAAAGGGTTCGATATACCTGTTTCCACCAAATATTGATTGAGCGGTGCGATATACCTGCTTCCACAAAATACTGATTAAGGGGTTTGATATACCTGCTTCAAAAAAAATACTGATTGAGGGATGCGATATACCTGCTTTCACAAAATACTGATTAAGGGGTTCAATATACCTGTTTCTACCAAATATTGATTGAGGCCTGCAATATACCTGCTTTCACAAAATACCGATTAAGGGGTTCGATATACCTGTTTCCACCAAATATTGATTATGGGGTGCGATATACCTGCTTCCACAAAATACTGATTAAGGGGTTTGATATACCTGCTTCCACAAAATATTGATTGAGGGCTGCGATATACCTGCTTCCAGAATAGTACCGATTAAGGGGTTTGATATGCCTGTTTCCACCAAATATTGATTGAGGCCTGCGATATACCTGCTTCCACAAAATATCGATTAAGGGGTTTGATATGCCTGTTTTTATCAAATATTGATTGAGGCCTGCATTATATCTGCTTCCACAAAATACTAATTAAGGGGTTTGACATACCTGCTTACACCAAATATTGATTGAGGCCTGCAATATACCTGCTTCCACAAAATACTGATTAAGCAGTTCGCTATACCTGTTTCCACCAAATATTGATTTAGGCATGCGATATACCTGCTTCCACAAAATACTGATTAAGAGGTTTGATATACCTGCTTCCACAAAATACTGAATGAGGGCTGCGATATACCTGCTTCCAGAATAGTACTGATTAAGGGGTTCGATGTGCCTGTTTCCACCAAATATTGATTGAGGCCTGCGATATACCTGCTTCCACAAAATATCGATTAAGGGGTTCGATATACCTGTTTTTAACAAATATTGATTGAGGCCTGCATTATATCTGCTTCCACAAAATACTAATTAAGGGGTTTGATATACCTGCTTCCACAAAATATTGATTAAGGGCTGCGATATACCTGCTTCCAGAATAGTACTGACTAAGGGGTTCGATATGACTGTTTCCACCAAATATTGATTGAGGCCTGCAATATACCTGCTTCCACAAAATATCGATTAAGGGGTTCGATATACCTGTTTTTACCAAATATTGATTGAGGCCTGCATTATATCTGCTTCCACAAAATACTAATTAAGGGGTTTGACATACCTGCTTCCACCAAATATTGATTGAGGCCTGCGATATACCTGCTTCCACAAAATACTGATTAAGCGGTTCGATATACCTGTTTCCACCAAATATTGATTTAGGCCTGCGATATACCTGCTTCCACAAAATACTGATTAAGGGGTTCGATATACCTGCTTCCACAAAATACTGAATGAGGGCTGCGATATACCTGCTTTCACAAAATACTAATTAAAGGATTTGATATACCTGTTTCTACCAAATATTGATTGAGGCCTGCGATATACCTGCTTCCTCCACAAAATACTGCTCTTCTCTAGGGACATTTTGAAAATAACAGGCAGAGGAAGAGGCAGGCAGTTCCGCAGGGGTGGTAGGGGTCGAGCAGTTGCACCAGGCCGGAGCCTAAGTGTGAAGTTGGAGAAGGCGCGTGCGATTACTTCAAAAGGCGCACCAGAGTTGGTTAAGTGGATCACTCAGTCTTCCACTTCTACACCCTCCTTATCCTCTGTATCTGCACCCTCCTCACTCTCTGCTGTGTGCACCCCCAAATACACCACCACCCATCCATTCCCAGACTGTATTTTCCCATCCATTCCCAGACCTTACCGATGCGCACCCATTCTTGACATGGGATGAGGAAGAGGAGGTATCAACGGCCTCCACCCAGCGGTCTGACAACAGTACCCAGATCAGCCCAAGGAGGGAGGTCCCTGCTGTTGCTGCCTACTCCGAGATATCAAATGTCAGTGGTGGTGAAGGTGAGGATGATGACGTGTCGATGGACGTCACGTGGGTGCCCACAAGAGAGGAAGAGGAGGGGAGTTCAGAGGGAGAGACAGAGCAGCAGAGAGGGAGGAGAAGCAGGCATAGCTCGCAGGGCACAGGAGGCAAAAAGCAGACTGCAAATGTATCTGGAGCTAACCATCCACCATACTTCCAGGACACTGGCACATTGTTCAGCAGTGTGGCCTTTTTTAACGTGTCAGCTGCTGACAATAGTGTTGCCATCTGCAGCCTGGCCTGTCAACGCATAAGTCGCGGTAAGCCCAACACTCACCTAGGGACGACCACCTTAAGAAGGGACCTGGCCTCCATCACCAAGCCCAGTGGGAGCAACGCCGTCAGAACCCACAAAGCCACACTCCTGGTGCTCCATGTCCTGCCTCTTCTCCTTCTCCTCCCATTTGTCCTCCACCTTCCACCGTGATGTCATCGCGTTTATCTGGCAGGAGGCAGGCGTCCGTGGCCCAAATGTTTGAGCATACAAAGTTGATGACGCAGGATAACCCTCTTGCCCAACAGCTGACCGCTGGCTTGTCGTAACTGCTAGCCCACCAACTACTACCATAAAAACTGGTGGACTCGGAGGTCTTTCGAAAATTTGTGGCCATTGGCACAATGCAAAGGAAGGAAGGAAGGAAGGAAGGAAATATTTCTCCCAGAAGGGCATCCCAGAGCTATATGGCCATGTTCATCGGGAAGTGAATCGGTGCCAAGATACATCTGACCACAGACACGTGGTCTAGCAAACACAGGCAGGGAAGGCGCATAACTTCTACCGCCCACTGGGTGAACCTTCTGATGGACGTCAAGCATGTAACCCATGGCTCCCGTGTGGATGAGGCAGGCCTGCCTCTTCTTCTCCTCCTCCTACTCCATCCTCCATCTCTTCCTAAGCTGACTTCTCCTTTTCCACTGCTACCGCCTCTTCCGCTGCGCACCCCCAAGCTCCCCAGAACCTATTAGACATTCCCAGGTGAGATGTTGCCTTGCTGTGCTGCGGATGTTGTGCCTGGAAGCCTAGAGCCACACCGGTCCTGCACGGCTTTCAGCTCTGCGGTCACAGGCCCGCTCAATTTGACAGTTGGTAAAGTGGTGTGCGACAACAGTACCAATATCCTGAGCGGGCGCTGATAAATACCCTGGTGTCCAGGAAAATCTCTGGCCATTTTAGAAGATCTTACACGGCCATGGCTCGCCTTGCTGACATTCAGTGGCGACACCACTTGCCCGTCAGACGTGATTTGTGACAGACCGACGCGCTGGAACTGTATATGTTTGATAGGCTACTCCAGCAGCAATGTGCCGTTAACGACTACCTGTATGAACTCTGCAGTAGGACAGGTTCTGGGGAGCTTTGTTTCTTTTCACCGTGCCAGTGGCTGCTCATGCGTGACTTTTGTGGCCATTTGATGAGATCACCATACTGGTCAGTCGCAGCCAGGGCGCCATCAGTGACATCGTACCTTACGACTTTTTTCTGGAGCGTGCATTGCGTCGTGTCATTGATCAAGCCGTCGAGGAGCAGGAGCTGGAAGATGAGGAAGTCGCAATGCTGAATGAATTCCAAGGAAGGGCTACTCCATCTGAGACAGGTCAGCAGAAGTCTAAAGAGGAGTCAGAGGAGAATGGTGGCTGGGCAAGAAGAGCAGGGTTTGAGGGGGACTTTAAACTTTTCTGGAATCCCTGGTGTTGTCCATGGCTGGGGGGAGGGGACTGAGGACGACATTATGCTGGGCGATGAGCAGGAGTCAGGTCACTCCACAGCTTACAATTTAGTGCAAATGGGGGCCTTCCTGCTCCAGTGTTTGAAGAGGGACCCCGTATAAAAAGCATAAAGGGCAAGGACTAGTACTGGGTGGTAACATACTTAGAACCCCGGAACAAACACAAAATGGACATGTTACCAGCATCACAGAGGGCTGTCAGAATGCAGCATTTCCAGGCCTTGCTGTGAGAGATGCTGCATTCTGCTGTTGCGGGCGCTGGCAGAGGAATTTCCACCGACAGCGAAACAGGTGCTGGTAGCAATCCTACCGTGACTGCAAGAAGAGGGCGGTTTGAAGATGTGTTGGTTACTTCACATATGAGATCATTCTTGCAGCCAACCCATTGACAGTAGCCCTCCGGATCCAGCCTCAGGAAACGCCTAGACCGACAGGTGTCCGACTACATTGGATTAACGGCCGATGTGGAAACTCTAAGAAGTGAGGAACCCCTGGTTTACTGGGTTTGCAGGCTTGACCTGTGGTCAGAGCTGGCACAATTTGCCATGGGACTCTTGGCTTGCCTGTTGAGTGTCCTGTCCGAAAGGATGTTCAGCGCAGCAGGGGGGATCGTGACCGATATGCGCACTCGCCTACCTCACATTTCTAAAAAATAAATGAGGCATGGATCTCAGAGAAATTCAAGACCTGTGACGACCAAGTGTAATTGAATTTCCTCATGCCAGCCCACACATATCCGCCACCACACAGAACAAAGAATTGTCCTTGTCTTATGTACATACAGCAGCATAAAAGGCCTTTTCTGTCAGGTGAATGCCACATTTTTGGGCCTGTACTGGCCTACCGTGAATTTTTTATCCAGTGACCGCCTAATATACCTCCAGCCACATCATCACAAACCCATTGCTCTGGGTTTCTTTGAAACCCAGAGCAATGAAGATAAGGAAATCTACAAGATTAGGCAGAAAGAGGCCAAGCAAGTTATAAGAACTTCTAAAGCGCAGGCAGAAGAAAAACTAGCTCAGTCTATGAAAAAAGGGGATAAGACATTCTTCAGATATATAAATGAAAAAAGGAAATTAAAACAAGGAATAACTAAATTAAAAACAAAGGACAGAAGGTATGTAGAAGAGAATAAATGGCTAGCCGACTGCCTTAATGAATACTTCTGTTCAGTTTTTGCAAAAGAAAAAGAAGGAGAAGGACCTCCACTAGAAAGGATGACTAATAAATCGTTTGATGCATGTGTCTTTACAGAGGAAGGTGTTCTAAGTTTGCTGTCTAAAGTGAAGACAAATAAGTCACAGGGGCCTGATGAGATACACCCAAAATTATTAAAAGAGCTTAGTGGTGAGCTGGCAAAACCGTTAACAGATTTATTTAACCAATCATTAGTAACAGGAGTCATCCCGGAAGATTGGAAATTGGCAAATGTCGTGCCCATTCACAAGAAAGGTAGTAGGGAGGAATCGAGCAACTATAGACCAGTGAGTCTGACATCAATAGTGGGCAAATTAATGGAAACCCTATTAAAGGATAGGCTTGTGGAACATCTAAAATCCCATGGATTGCAAGATGAAAAACAACATGGTTTTACTTCAGGGAGATCATGTCAAACAAATCTTATAGATTTTTTTGACTGGGTGACTAAAATAATAGACAGTGGAGGTGCAGTAGACATCGCATATCTAGATTTTAGTAAGGCTTTTGACACTGTCCCACATAGAAGACTTATCAATAAACTGCAGTCATTGAGCATGGACTCCCATATTGTTGAGTGGATTAGGCAGTGGCTGAGTGACAGACAACAGAGGGTTGTAGTCAATGGAGAACATTCAAAACAAGGTCATGTTACCAGTGGGGTTCCACAGGGATCTGTACTGGGACCAATTTTGTTTAATATCTTCATAAGTGATATTGCAAAAGGCCTCGATGGTAAGGTTTGTCTTTTTGCTGATGACACAAAGATATGTAACAGGGTTGATGTTCCTGGAGGGAAACGCCAAATGGAAAAGGATTTTGGAAAACTAGAAGAATGGTCAGAACTCTGGCAACTGAAATTTTATGTGGATAAGTGCAAGATAATGCACCTGGGGCGTAAAAACCCAAGGGCAGAATATAGAATATTTGACACAGTCCTGACCTCAGTATCTGAGGAAAGGGATTTAGGAGTAATTATTTCAGAAGACTTAAAGGTGGGAAGACAATGTAATAGAGCAGCACGAAATGCCAGCAGAATGCTTGGATGTATAGGGAGAGGTATAAGCAGTAGAAAGAGTGAAGTGCTTATGCCGCTGTACAGAACACTGGTGAGACCTCACTTGGAGTATTGTGCGCAGTACTGGAGGCCATATCTCCAGAAGGATATAGATACTCTAGAGAGAGTTCAGAGAAGAGCTACTAAACTAGTACATGGATTGCAGGATAAAACTTACCAGGAAAGGTTAAAGGACCTTAATATGTATAGCTTGGAAGAAAGAAGAGACAGAGGGGATATGATAGAAACTTTTAAATACATAAAGGGAATCAACTCGGTAAAGGAGGAGAGCATATTTAAAAGAAGAAAAACTACCACAAGAGGACACAGTTTTAAATTAGAGGGGCAAAGGTTTAAAAGTAATATAAGGAAGTATTACTTTACTGAGAGAGTAGTGGATGCATGGAATAGCCTTCCTGCAGAAGTGGTAGCTGCAAATACAGTGAAGGAGTTTAAGCATGCATGGGATAGGCATAAGGCTATCCTTCATATAAGATAGGGCCAGGGACTATTCATAGGATTCAGATATATTGGGCAGACTAGATGGGCCAAATGGTTCTTATCTGCCGACACATTCTATGTTTCTATGTTTTCTGTCAGGTGAATGCCTAATTTTTGGGGCCTGTACTGGCCTACAGTAAAAATTTTATCCTGTGATCGCCTAATGTAGCTCCAGCCACATAATCACAAGTTCTTTTCTGTCAGGTGAATGCCCAATTTTTGGGGCCTGTACTCCAGTGGCCTACAGTAAAATTTGTATCCAGTGAAGGCCTAATGTACCTCCAGCCACATCATCACAAGTTCTTTTTGTCAGGTTAATGCCTAATTTTTGGGGCCTGTACTGGCCTACAGTAAAATTTTTATCCAGTGACCGCCTAATGTACCTCCAGCCACATCATCACAAGTTCTTTTCTGTCAGATTAATGCATCATTTTTGGGGCCTGTACTGGTCTACAGTAAAATTTGTATCCAGTGACCGCCTAATATACCTCCAGCCACATCATCACAAGTTCTTTTCTGTCAGGTGAATGCCTAATTTTTGGGGCCTGTACTGGCCTACAGTAACATTTTTATCCAGTGACCGCCTAATGTAGCTCCAGCCACATAATCACAAGTTCTTTTCTGTCAGGTGAATGCCCAATTTTTGGGGCCTGTACTCCAGTGGCCTACAGTAAAATTTGTATCCAGTGACCGCCTAATGTACCTCTAGCCACATGATCACACGTTCATTTCTTTCAGGTGAATGCCTAATTTTTGGGGCCTGTACTACAGTGGCCTCCAGTAAAATTTTTATCCAGTGACCGCCTAACATACCTCCAGCCACATCATCACAAGTTCTTTTCTGTCAGGTGAATGCCTCATTTTTGGGGCCTGTACTACAGTGGCCTACAGTCAAATTTTTATCCAGTGACCGCCTAATGTACCTCTAGCTACATCATCACAAGTTCTTTTCTATCAGGTGAATGCCTAATTTTTGGGGCCTGTACTCCTGTAGCCCATAAAAATGGCCCCTGATTAAAATACATATTTTTTGTGGGAATTTTTGCCAAAGATCCCCCTCTGGTATGTCACTGTCCATGTTGTGGTTCTATCTGTGCACTTCTAGTAAGTATTTGGTGGCTGCAAATATGACCTGGACGTTTTTCAGGTTTGCCTGCCATTAAAGTCAATGGGGCCCACCGCGAACACACTGTTCACGAACATTTGATTGTCCCAGCCGATGTTTGTCCATCACTAATTGCAACAAAAGAAAATGAGCGAGTCTTATCATCAGAGGAAAGAGGCATTATAATGTGCTTGTGTGTAATTATGAGAAGCATTTTAATACATAGCTTGCTAAACCATTGCAGACAAATATTATTGTCATTTCACTGACAGCTTAGTTTCCATGGAAATGGCATTTTATATTGGCTGAAATTGACTACAGAATACACTATTTCTGCTTCTGGTAGATTAGCAGTCCATTAGTAAGATTATCAATCACTGACTGTTAGTAATAGTGACTAGGTTATTAGTTTATCTAGGTAAACCTGCTTTCTCTTGTCTGCATTAAACGGCAACATTTCCCTAACATATTCCCTATTGCCCCATCTATGAGCAGAAGACATTAGAAGAAAATAACAGCCAAAAAAACCCCCCAAAACTCTCTGACCGTATAAAGCTGTGAATTTATACTGCACATGAAAACAGTCCCTATATTGTGCATTGATATTGGGGGTCATTTACTATACTGAAATATGCCTAAATTAGGCCTGCACCTCTTCATGATTTCAGCTGATCCAACGCCAGCTATGGTCCTTTATTAAGATGGGCGTCTAAAACATTGGACTTAATAAATGTGCCCTATTGTTTTGAAATTCTTTTTTATTTATTGCATGATTTTCTTAGTATTTCTACATGAAATATTCTACCTAATTCTAATGTATGAATACAAATTGAAGAATTGAAATAGTACATGCAATGTCCAGGTAATGCACAATAATGACCATATATATGTATACAGTACAGTGCCTGAATGTGCTAGTGACCAGAAAATAGTACACTGTATAGTAGCTAGATTATGCCTAGGTATCTAGATGTATATTAAGTTGCCGTAATCCTACTAAATACAATACTCTAAGCATTCGAAGAGGAGTTTGGTTCGAGGTTTAGGAAAACTTTGATTGGCAATGAAGCTGAATTTCCTTGTGCTTCATGGTTATGAATCAGGTTTTCCTAAAATGGTGGCTGTACGTGTAAAAAAATGAAAGTAAAAATCCCAGGAACGCAAGATCACCCATAATTCCTTGCAGCCAGCCAATCTGCAGGTAGCCATCCTCTGTGATGTCATAGCCCTATAAGTCTCATACCACGCGGTCTCTGCCATTGTCCTGTTAGCTGAGCATAGGGAGAGACATGACAAGCACTCATGGGCTAGGGACAGTGTTGCTACGATGATCAAGTGGCCATGGTTGATCCACCCATCATGTTCTGCCATTTTGTCTTAACCCTAATAATTTAAAAGCAAACCACTAGGTTCATAGTAGGGAGGGATCTAGATGGGATTATCGTCATCCCTGTTATGGATCTCTCTTCTTTTTTTTTTTTTGCTTTGAGGAAGGTTTTCCCGCCTCAATGCTGTGTACCATCTCTAGTACCATCACACAGGAGAACAGGGGCTGCTGCATGCACGCTCTGACTCTGGGGGAAGGAAGGGGGGGGGGATGGAGAACACCCAGATGACCATGACATCTGAAGGGTTAAAATTAGTTTATTAATTAACGTTAGTGCCGGGTGTCTGCTCTTTAAAGCAACAGAACCCAGCGGCCATGGCGCCCACTGCATGCAGGGTGGCCTGGGTATAACTGGTTTAGGCTCCATTCACACGTCCGCAATGTGTTTTGCGGATACACGGAGACACGGATCCGCAAAACACGGAAAGCGGCAATGTGCGTTCCGCATTTTGCGGACCGCACATTGCCGACATAATAGAATATGCCTGTTCTTGTCCGCAATTGCGGACAAGAATAGGACATGTTCTATTTTTTTGCGGAAACGGAAGCACGGATGCGGAAGTGCGGATCCGCAAATGTGGATGCGGACAGCACATTCCGTCCCCATAGAGAATGAATGGGTCCGCACCCTTTCCGCAAAATTGCGAAAAGGATGCGGACCCATTTTGCGGACGTGTGAATGGAGCCTTATAGATATTTGTGATTAATTTGTAACACATCGAATTTCTTGGCAAATTTAGGTGATGCTGCCAAATCGACTTTTTCAAAACTTCGCTGATCTCTACCTATGACATCCAAATTATGTTATCCAGTGTAAATATGTAAATAGTTCCCACATAAAAATTGCATGCAGTGTTCACATAGTGGATACTGTGTCCATATATACAGTATAGTGTGCATACAGTGGACATATAAGCAGTGCATACAGTTCCTATATAAACAGTGCATACAATGTCCATTTGTGCGCCTATGTAGTTCCATGCACTGTTCCATTTTTCCTATATAGTAGCATTAGGTACCACTAACTTTCCTGTGCTATCTGGATGTGCTGACTGTGGAAAAATATCTGAAAATAATGCCCTAACACAAAAGATGCAAACATGATTTTTGATCAAAATTGGGAGTATATCTTGGGATCATCTTTTTTGTACTTTTTTTTCCACGCCTATACCACAGGCGACTTTGATTAGATAGTACATATAGCTGTGCGGGCTCCTCCTCTTATTGGATACTTGATTTCACACAGAGGTAACAGGAAGCCGCACACCATATGTGCAAGGTCTGCTCTCCTGAGTGTAGATGCCCAATGGCATAGGTAGGTATAGAGTAGGACCTGCCTGACTGAGACCACCATGGCACTGGTAGGTTGGCATAGATGTCTTTTGATCAAAATATATTGGCTAAGAGCTGAGATTTTATCATATCAGAAGGAGGGCTTAGTGCATATATAATGTTTGCAGCTATTGTGTTAGGGAATTATTTTCTGTGATTTTTTTTTCAGAATGAGGACTTAGTTCATATATAATGTTTACATCCATTGTGTTAGGGAATTATTTTCTGTGATTTTTTCTTTCATAAATGTAGCCATGCACATCTGCATATTCACTTATCATATCATGCAGGATGTTTTGTATCTTTTTCTGTGATTTTTTTAGTTTTTTCCTCTACTACTGGACCTATAAAACTAATGCTCAAAAATATGTTTATTTTACATAATGATCTCTGGCTTTTGAGTGCTAAAACATCAGAAATCATTATATAAAACCAACATATTTATTAGAGTCAGTGGCGTAGCATGGGTTGCCAGCTCCCTGGGCAAGCCATGTATTGCGCAGCCCCCCAAACTTGTAAACACACCCCTTTTTTACAGATAATGTAGTAGATATCACTTGCAGTCATACGTAACACCACGTATAACACAGTGATATTGGCAGATATTTTGGTAGTTATGTTTTGCAGTTTTATGAAATAATTTTATTTTTTTCTGCATGTAATAGAGTCATACCACACAAATTCATAATTTACATTTACCATGTGTCTAATTTATGCTGGCATCATTTTCTAAACGTCCTTTGTTTAGCAGCAATTCTTAAATCTTTGGGGGGGAAAATGCCAGAACCTAGTTTTTAGGGACAAATTCCCTTGGTATAAGAAATAAAAAAAAGTAGCTTGAGGGACAAAGTGTCCCAAAATTATGCCTTAACAGGGTCAGATTGCCTGCCATTACAATACGCAGAAGTTTTGATTGTCATAAGAAAACATGGCTCATTGTGAACAAGCTTAAAAAAATGATGCCTTTTATTTGAGAGCAGCAGCAGTGTGGATGTGGAAAGGGTATGGATATAATGTCATGTATACATGGATATAATGGTAGCGGCAAGAGAAGCAGCATAGAATGGGGCATACAAGTCAGTAAGTTGGCTGTCTATGAGTAATACTAGTAATAGTATCAGTAGTGGTGTGGTGGCAATGGTAGTAGTGTCAGATGCTTTGCATTAATGGCGGGGGCAGTAGGGGATTAGCAGTGAGGAGCAGCAGCAGCTGAGGCAGCGGTGGCAGCAGCCACATGGTACATGTTGGCAGGCAGAAGCATGATGGAGGCAGCAACAGGTATATGGTAAATGATGGTCAGCAGGCTCCAGCAGTGGCATGATGACAGCGGTGGCATGATGGAGGCAGCATGTATAATATGTAGCACTTCAGCCACCTGTACTAAATGCAAGTTCACACTGGGAGCCCTGCTTAACCCAGCACTGACAAACTTGCAGACTTGTGTGTTCTTTTTACCTCATTGTGCCAATATTGTATGTGAGTGAGCAATAGAAGTCATACTCACAAGTCGCTGATGAAAGTGATCAATCATATAAATGCACTAAAGCTACAAATTTCATTTAACCCTTTAGATATGAAAGACTGCAGTTTCACTATCCAAAATGTCTCCCTTTGTTATCCTGCTCATTGTCTCCACTTTTCTCTACCTCCAGGACCTGCCACCTAATGGACACGATCATAAAAATGTTGGGCAAAAATAGAACATTTCCTATTATTGTCTGCATTATAGACAAGGATAGGACTGTTAGATTAGGGCCCAACTGTTCCATTCCGAAAAATACGGAATGCCTACGGACGTCATCCGTATTTTTTTGGGATCTGTGTTTTGTGGACAGCAAAATACATATGGTCGTATGCATGAGCCCTAACTCTGAATTCTCAGTTCCTTCCTAATTCTGGACTTATGTTCATTGATTCTTATCCTTATAGCCCGAGACATTTGCCCAATATAAATCTTACCACATGGGCATTGATAGAGGCAGCAGCAGCCATACAGAAAATGATGTTCAGCAGGCTGCAGAAGTGGCATGATGGAGGCAGGCAGGCATCAACAGTAGCAAGATGGGACACAAAAAAACAACTTTGATTGCAAGCGTGTGGAGATAGAAATAAATGGAAACAGATTGAGGCCTGCCTCCTAACATCAAGTTATCACTCACAGATAATGCTGTTTGCTAGCCTGTTTATTGGTGTAGTAATCACCTACATATATGCTAGTTGGAATTAATTCAATAACCCTCTCCCCAAAAAATTGGAACCGTGTGGAGACAAAAATAAAATCCTAATATTACGTTATCACTCACTGAAGTTTTCGTCCACTATCCGGTGCAACAGCGGCTGCTGTGCGCCGCTGTTCCCCTGCTTACCGCCGCGGTCCCAGGCGCCGTGTCCAGCGGTGATCTGCGGCCAGTGCTTCCCATTCACCACTGCATTCCTTGACTCTTTCTGTGTGAGTGCTATTGTTCTGGGATCCACTCCACAGTTTGCTCCCAGCCCTGGCCACAGCATGCTTGCTGTTTGTTTCCTGCAGCACTTCCTTAAGTGCCGGCGTGCATCACTTCCTGGGCTTTATGGGTTAGGTCATGTGACCTTGCTGACCTATCTTAACCCTCCTGAACATATAAAAGTGGCTCAGCCCCCTTCCCAGATGCCTCAGTGTCAAGGTCCTTATGTCCTGCTAACGGTTCTGGTTTCCGCTAGTGTTTCTGTGTTCCTGACTTGTATCTGTATTACTGGACTTTGCTACTTATTAGATCCCTTTCTGCTGGCCTTGACTCTCCTGTTGCTGGATTGCCTGACCTGTACCTGTGCTGCCTGCCCTGACCTTTTTCCTGTCTCTGGAACCTCTGGCTCCTTTCTCAGGTACCTCCTGGTCCACCTGGGCCAGCTGCTTTGTGTGCCTATCCTCCTCAAGAGGTAGCGACCTGGTGTTCCCCTTGGTAAAGTCTATCCACACCATCAGGGGTACTGGGAAGATCCAGGGGTTCACTTAGACAACACCCTTAGAGGAGGTAGGACACGTGGCACACTGGGTTCACACCCGCTGGTTCGTGACACGTTGCATATTTTATAGGGTTTTTAAAACTTAAAAAAATATATAAATTAACTATGTGAGATGCTCTGACACGGAGTTCAGAGTAGTATTGATGGCAGAACACTTGTTGTACAGTTTTGCGCTTATTCCACTCCCACCCACCCCAAAAAAAGATTTCTATTAAAATTGGAAAATAATGTCCTTGCAGATAGCTGCTTTTGAGGTTTGCAGCAGCTGCAGTTGTACTAGGAGGCAAAGGCATCCTCAACTCCCGTTTAATACTTTTTATTAATTTTAAGAAAAAACATACATTGTTGTCATTAAGAAAAAAACACAAATGGCTACATAGTTAGCACCATACATAATCACGTTAGCGACACCGGTAGCCAATATACATACCACATTGAAGTACAAAACAACAGAGATAACTAACAATACATCATAAGAAAACATAAAAAAAAAAAAAAAAAAAACATACAGTGCAATCGTTGGGGTATATTTGCGCAGGCATAGTTTTATCAAATATACTCCCGTGTACAGGACCTTGACTATACAAATAAAGTATACTTAAGTATATCAAACAGGGGATGGTGCAGCGAGCGGTGAAGCTCTCCATATGCTCCATTCCCTCTCAAACCTCACGGCCGTGTCGTCAGCTCCCGCCAACACACGCTCATATATATAAGTAGAATTTAGCCTTCGGATAATCTCCGTTAGGCAAGGAACATGCTGTGATTTCCAATTTTTGACTATGGCCAATTTAGTTGAAAGAAAAAGGTGTCCCAGTACCACCCTCCCCTCGCATGGTATCCCAGCCAGGTCAATCCATAAAAGAGCCAGTGAGGGGGATGGCGGAAGCTGGGAACCCAATAAATCCGAGGCAAGAGAGAATGTAGCCCTCCAAATATCTTGCAGCCTCGGACAAGACCATAAAATGTGATACAATGTGCCCCTATTGCCACATCCCCGCCAACATAAACACGAAAGGTCCGGAAATATATGACTCAGGTGATCTGGTGTATAGTACCACCTTAGTGTGGTCTTCATCAAGGACTCATAGTGCGAAGCACATCTAATATTTTTTTTTATACAGGAAAAGGCTGCCGACCACTGTTCATCCGTGAACACCAACCCCAAATCCCTTTCCCATGTAAGCAACGGGGTCGTTTTAACAAATAATCCCTTATCCCCCATCATCATATACAAAGGCCGCAGTCGTGTGCACTGTGGTGGGGCCAATGACCACAGACTAAACACCTCCCTATTGCACACCAGATTAAACGGACGATTAGCTGTAAAAAAATGTCTAATACACAAATATTTATAAAAATCTGTGTGTGGAATCAGGAACTGCTCATGAAGGTATTCAAAGGGGCAGAGGGTGTCCGAAATAAATAATTTGGAGAGAAGGTCCAATCCGCCCCGCGCCCAGGACGACACCGAGATATTCGGGATAAGAAAATTAAGAATAGTTACCGGAGCGCTGGGCGGAAAGGATCCAGACCCCAAAGTACACAATCTATGGAATCGGACCCAACTTTCCAAAGCCATGAGTACTAACGTCGGGAGAGGTGGCCAATTAAATGTCGGGTGAAGAGCTGCGAGCAAAAGAGTTTTTAAATTATTACCAGGGGATAATATTGTTTCTATATGTACCCACTGTTTCGCATAATTACCTACCCACCATTCCCTTAACTGTGATACCTGCGAGGCCAGAAAGTACTCATGGATATTCGGAAGACCCAATCCCCCCCGAAGTTTAGGTCTCTGCATTATTGCAGTTGCTATTCTCGGTTTACGTCGTTTCCAAACTAAAGCATTAATCAGCTTGGAGCACTTCTGAAAAAAACTGCTTTGGGGGATAATAGGTAATGTCTTAAATATATACAGGAGTTTTGGGAGGGTAAACATCTGAAATGATGCAATACGACCTACCCAAGACACCTCATATTTAGCCAGATTATCGAGCTCCTTCTCTAAAAGCCTTAATAATGGGACATAATTTACTACGAATAACTTCTTGAATGATTCTGTAAGCTTTATCCCCAGATAATCAATTTGGTTATTTTGCCAATCTAAATCAAAGGTATCCTTCAACTTCTTCATCTGTACAGAAGGGATATTTATTGGGAGAGCCTGAGATTTAAGAGCATTCAATTTATAGAACGAGACATCTCCGAATCGGGTTATGAGATCAATGGCAGTTGTTAAAGAGATTTGAGTATTTGACAACGTCAAAATAATGTCGTCTGCATATAGACTGATTTTATGTTCCGTACCCCCTATATCAACTCCCTTCACATCAGAGCACTGGCGAAGGGCCTGAGCCAGAGGTTCTATAGTCAGAACAAATATCAAGGGGGACAGGGGGCAACCCTGGCAGGTACCATTACTAATATTAAAGGGGTCAGAGAGTGCCCCATTGACCCACACTCTGGCACTTGGTTGAGTATAAAGTGCCCTGATAGCCGCCAGGATTGCTCCCGTAAATCCCATCTTTCCCAGCACCGAGAAGGCGAACCGCCAGTTAATGTGGTCAAACGCCTTCTCGGCGTCTAGGGTAACCAAAAGCGTTGGAATTTTCCCTCTCTGGACGTAGTCCAGAATATTTAATGTCCGCCTGGTATTATCCTGCAACTGCCTACCTCTTACGAATCCAACCTGGTCCGTATGGACAAGAGTAGTAATACAGGGAGCCAGATGACTTGCCAACACTTTTGCATACATTTTTGCATCTGTAATTAACAATGATATCGGACGATAGCCCCTTACATCATCCGAAAGAAGGTCAGTTTTTGGAATGGTGACTATCCTCGCCTCCAGCATCTCTTTTGGAGAACGACCGGTACTCACCATTTCCCTAAAAATCTGACATAGGTAGGGGGGGAAAGTTCTTTTTGGAATAACTTATAATATGTGTTTGAAAAGCCGTCTGGCCCTGGTGCTTTATTATTCGGTAATGTCGTGATAATGTCTAGAATTTCCTGCTCTGTCACTGGGGAGTTTAATTTCCCTAACTGGGCCTCAGTAAGAATCGGAAGGTCAATGGAGTCTAGAAACTGACCTATGGCCACCGAATTTACAGAAGACATATCCGGAAGGGATTCTAAATTATAGAGGGTTTTATAAAAACTCTGAAAGGAATTCGCTATACCTTGTGGATCAATGATCTTTTTATTTGTAATTTTTGACGTTATATATGGGATCTTGTTTTTAATAGTTCTCTCCTTCAATCTATGTGCTAATATATTCCATGATTTATTATCCTGTGCATAATATAGTGCATGGGTCTTTTTTAGATCGTTCTCATATCTATAAAGTAAATGCTCCTTCAATTGGAGGCGTAAATTCTGCAACCTAGTTCCTATAATGGCGGTGGGATTCATTTTGTTACTAGACTCCAGGGACCTAATCTGTAGAGTCAAAGCGGTTGTCCGTTCCTCTCTCTCCTTCTTTGCTATACATCCAATTTTAATATGCAGACCTCTCATATAGGCCTTGTGGGCATTCCAGAGAGAAAAAGGATTAGACACTGATCCCTTAATTAATGCGAAAAAATTCCTTTAAACCCTCCTGCAGTGTTGATCTATATTTAGGGTGCTCCAGTAAATGGTCAGACCATGTAATCATCCCTATAGATGAACATACTGCTATGTTTAACAAGTGGCGATCTACCAGGAAAAAGTCAATCCTAGAATATGTTTGGTGGACATTTGAAAAAAAAGAAAAATCCTTTTCTCCCTCATGATGAAACCTCCAGACATCATAAAGATCCTCTCTCAGTAAGAGGGAGTTGAGACCCCGGATGGACCCACCAACCCCTGTTGACGAATCCATAACTGGATCCAATATAGAGTTGAAGTCTCCACCCCAGAGGATCAAACCCCTCCTAACCATATTCACCTTAGTCACTAAATTACGTAAGAAACGCAACTGGTGCCTATTCGGAGCGTATACAAATACCATGGTGAAAATCACGCTATTTACGGATGCCAACATGATAATGTATCGCCCATTTTGGTCAACCATGGATTCAAGCAGTTGGAATACAACCAAATCCCTAATTGCTACCATCACACCTCTCTGTTTTTTCATATAATGAGAATGGAAAATATGTGGAAAGTGAGTACTTTTAAGTCTAAACGCATCCTCCTTCAGGAGATGTGTCTCGGTTGCGCAGACTATATCCCCTTTCATGGTCTCTGCTTCCCTCCACAGCATGGACCTCTTGAACGGGCTGTTTAGACACTTCACATTTATTGCAACGATTTTATGAACCATCTGTCCATGGGTCCATGCTGTGGAGGGATTGAACCCCCACCGGATCAGGTCTCTGCCATATTAAAGCCTGTAAACAATGTATCTCATCTTTGCACTGCGAAACAATACATAAATCACAAACAATTCTGCATAAAAAGGAGAAAAAAAAAAGAACAACAACATAAAACATAATTATTTTAAGACAAACAAAAACCTGGCATATAATGCCGTTAATCCTTTGAAGGGACATATATTTCGGCTCATGGCCAGAAAGGCTGCTCGGCGTTGCCCCCACACCCTCTACCCTGCTAAATTCCCCTGGACCCCCTCAACTATGGGGCCTTTTCCCCTGGGTCACTAAATGCCATTCAGAGTCCAGGGGAGTAAGTGGACTTTTATCCGGGGTTTCCATCTTGATATTCCAAGAGTCTAACAACTGCTTCCCGGACTTCATGGAAATTACGACATGTACAGTTCCCTGGTGATGGATCAGGACTCTGGTCGGAAATCCCCATCTATAAGGAATATTATTCCGTCGCAACGCAGCAGTGAACGCACCCAGCTGACGGCGCTGTTGCAAGGTGGTAGCAGATACGTCCGCAAAAATCTTAATCTGATGGTACAGGGGAGGCAAGGTACCTAATTTTCTGGATGCTGCTAATAGCACTTCTTTAACATGAAAAAAGTGAATCCGTACCACAGTATCCCTCGGTAATGAGCTAGGGAGATAGTTAGGTCTCATCACCCTATGTGCTCTATCTAGGGTCAAGTCCTGTGGGGTGAGTTCAGGAGTCAGGATTTTCATTATGTTCTGTAGATAGGGAATCAGATCTTTTAATGCGATTTCTTCAGGGATCCCTCGGAATTTAAGGTTATTCCGGCGTGATCTATCTTCTAGATCGACTACCTTAGCCTTAAGCCACGCTATTTCCCCCTTCAGATCACTGTGAGCCTCTACCACCGCCATCTGCAACGGGCGAACCAGGGAAGTTAAATCTTTATGCATAGAGTTGCTAAAGAGGACCAGCATGTCTTTTAAAAGGTTACCTGATGCAGGTTTGTCATCAGTAGGGATCGCCTGAATTGTTGGAGTAGTATAATCAATCACCTCGCTCACCTCATGCATTGGGGTTGGAGTTTCCCCGTCAAGCTGTACTCTTGCTTGTATCCGTCCCACTCCAAGCGGCTCTGACGGTGAAGTCAGACAGCTGACATACCTCTGGGAGCTCTCCGTCTCCCTCTGCGGACCACGAGGATCTCCGGGCCTTTCACACCTGGTTTGAGAGTGTGCCGCTCCAGATGGATGTAAACCCGACAGTGAGTTTGCCACCGACTCACGTCTGGTCATGTTCCGGGCCTCTACCTCTTCCGGATTGCGATGATGGGGTGATAGAGGCAGTAGTGGAGGTGAGGGAATATCTCCAGGAGGGGTTCCCTTTTCCATGAAAGCGTCCAGCTTCCCCTCAACTCTTCACTTTTTATTTCCTGGCTGACAGCTCTCCCTGCCTGTCCCTATTCTTCACACACAATATCCAGATTCCCGCTAACTAGCCTACCGACAACCACTAAATTTGAGGAATATTCTGATCATAAGTACATAGCCATGTACCACACAAAAAGGAACCCATTCCTGTAATATAAAGAGATGCAAGATCTGGATCCCCAACACACAGCAGGACTATAAGATCTCTGGGACATTCACATTTTCCACATCTACCGTTCTGTATCTGATTATCTGCCCTAAATGTCCTGTTGGGGCCTCTATGTTGGAGAAACAGGACAGAAACTTAAAGCAAGGATGAGGTCCCACTGCTACACATTTAAAGAGAAGAAGCTACACTTTCCTGTTGCTAAGCATTTCTGTAGCCTGGGACACAATGGGGAACACATGAAAGCTTTCATACAGTATTAAAAGATAATTTCAAATCTGAAAGAGCCAGAAGGATTTGGAATTAAAAATGTATAACACTGCTTGCTTGCCTACCGGATCCGTACTAACGCTAGCATATGTGTGCTGCTGGAAGTCTGCTATAATGGGGATGGGTGGGTGATGCGGCTGCAGCAGGGCAAACATGCCGAGAGGTGGACAGACAAAAACTGCCACCTCTCGAATGCTTGCCATGCTGCGACTGGACCTCCAGCGGCACACATGGGCTAGTGTTAGTATAGATCCGGCAGTCTGTTCTCCTGCTGGAACAGCCTGCCGAACCCTGCTAGCGTTAAGGTGTCCCACAGTCTAGGGAAAGCTGAAGTATGTCTCTCTTTTAACTGTATCTGCATCCTGAGGAAGCAGATACAGTTGGATGCAGTAGGGAACCAGGGAGCTGTCAACTCCCTGTTTCACCTTTTACTGGCTTCCACTCCCAACAGGTACGATGCAGTGACACATTGCCCTTGCTAGGCTGTGGAGGAGGAGCGTGCAGGCCAGAGAATTAGCTGCATTGTCACTGCATTGTACCTGCTGGGGAGTGCAGGATGTGCTCCGATCATAAGGGGAACGAGGCTAGGTGAGTATTACTGGTTTTAAATAAATTTTATTAACAGTATAGGAGTGCACTTATGTAAGGGGGGCATGACTACTGTGGGAGGCACAATGTCGACATAACTACTGGGTGGGGTCACAATGTGAACATAACTACTGTGTGGGGGGCACAAAGAGGGCATAGCTAAAGTGTGGGGCACATTGTGGGCACAACTCCTGTGTGGGGGCACAATGTGGGCATGACTACTGTCTTGAGGGCTCAAACATGGCAGCACTACTGTGTGGGGGCACAAAGTGGGCAGCACTACTGTGTGGCAGGCACAAATGGCTAATAATTACCATGTGAGGACACTAAGGAGACTGAGCGGAATTGGGTAGAGTTAGAGGCATGGCTTAGTATTTAAAAAAAATTGCTGCAGTGTGCATAATGCACCACTGCTATTGCCCCCCCTTGGGCTATACAAAAGTTGGGAGGAATGAGCAGCACATCTCTCTGTGTAATTAGGAGTGTGCTGCCGATTAACAGTATAACTGAATAAAGGAGGAATGACTGCCACAGCAATCATTCCTTCCCCATTAATTTTGTATCGCCTTGTGTAATAGGCCAATGCAAACATGTGCATATTGACATTTTACCAATTGACAATAGAACAATGTGAAAATGCAGCCCCAGACAAAAAAACAAAAAAACAAAAAAAAAAAGGTTGTTCAGTTGTTCACCCCTGATCTAGGGGCATAATAATTAGGAGTCTTGTTTGGGGCTTTGCTAATATTTTAATTTATAATTTGGCATCTAATTGCTTCCTTAACTGGCAGGCCTGAAGTCATTATTTGGCACCCTGCTACTGCATCACAGAGACTGATGAGGTACAGAGACACCACCTACTTCTGATCCTGGCAGTTGCAGCAATAAGTTACCAGGTGGCACCAGCTAACAGGAACAAGAAGAAGATATGTAGGGATGAGAGAATCGACTTCGGATGAATTATCCAAAGTCGATTCGCATTAAAACTTTGTTCCAATACGGAGCAGGAGCTCCGTACAGTATTAGAATGTATTGGCTCCGATGAGCTGAAGTTATTGCTTTGTGGGGGGGGGGGGGGGGTTCAATAGGACCAACTGCATATAAAAATTGGTAAGCAGAGTGAGAGGGTACTCCCTTTTTTGGGCAGTACAAAGTGAGTGCTGTGCTGATGAGTCAAGCAGCAGCCAGAAGGGGCCCATGGAAGTGACAATAGCAAGAGGAGAAACATAAGTTCTCAAATCTCCTAAAATATATGGACTTGACATTGAAGATCTCGTGTTTGAGGGGCATATCTTAAGGTACTTTTTGTGATGCAATGTGCTCATGCACTATACTTTTACTGTAGTGCGTCAGTTTGTGAGGTCCTCATGAGTCATCGGAATGGGGAGGGGAGAACATCAGTGCACCACTGAGGAAGCGTTCCTACCATTGTCAAACATGCGACCCCGAACATTAATGTCAGTAGTGTGGCACAGCTGAGTAGTATATCAGTCATGATATGATGGTGTTATCCAGTAATAGTATGTTGGTCTTATAAATTCACAGTATGTGGTGTTATCCAGTCACAGTATGGTGGTGCTATCCAGTCACAGTATGGTGGTGTTATTCAGTCATGAAATATTGGTTGTATCATTGATCTTCTTTTAACACTGATCAATTATCACTACGATTGCTCAGAAATGTGAAATTCATTAATATAATATAATTGACAGGCATAAACGTTTCTTTGCTGGAAGTGTAATTGGACTTAGTGCCTAGAGCAGTGTGAGCTGTAAATATGTCCCTGGGTGTTACCTCTTGTATGTGTGTGTCACTACACAGTCAGAAGCTGTCTAAGTGTTGTCAGAATCCTCAAGGTCCCCTTTAAAATTCATATATTTTTAGGAGGAATAACAGAGGAACATCATAACGGAAAGTCATGAGAAAGATGCATCAAAATTGTTGTTTCATGGAGAATACAATTATTTAATAAAACAGAAATGTCAGGAGTGGTGACAGGTTCTTTTTAAAATGCATAGAGTACCAAACCCAACATACTGTAGTTACATATATAACAGGAACAAGGTACAAATAGTAAAAGTGAACTGCCATGTACAATAAACAATAATATATATATATATATATATATATATATATATATATATATATATTACATACCTAGTCACAGATCTATATTTTGTCAAATATTGAATGCACTGCATATGAAAATGTGTGGTAAATGATAAAATAAAATGACAGTATTTTTCAGACTATAAAGCACACCTAATCATACAACACCCAACAGAAAACTAGAAAATAAATAAATAATAATAATACATTTCCTTTGTTATTTTAAAGGCTATGTACAGCTTGGAGGCAATTTTTGTTTATGATTGTATTTTACTCATTTTTGGTTAAAAAAATCATATTTTCAGTTGGTCTGTATAAAAAATATTGAGCCATTCTGTCACAAAGGGTTTCATTGTTTTTCTTACTGTGTGACTGGTACTTTCACTTTGTGCCAGACATCTAATAAACCTTATTTCTAAACTACTAAGGCTACTTTCGCACTAGCGTTTTTCTTTTCTGGTGTAGAGTTCTGTCACAAGAGCTCAATACAGGAAAAAACTGATCAGTTTTATCCTAATGTATTCTGAATGGAGAGCATTCCGTATAGGATGCATCAGGATGTGTCAGTTCAGTTCCTTTTTAAGTTTTTTGGATGGAGAAAATACCACAGCATGCTGCAGTTTTCTGTCCGGCCAAAAATACTGAACACTTGCCGGAGTGCCGGATCTGGCATTAATTTACATTGAAGTGTATTCGCTCCGGATCCGGCAGTACGTGTTCCGGCAAAACTGATCTGTCTTTCTGGTCTGTGCACAGACCTTTAAAAATGCAAAAAAAATTATACCGGATCCGTTTCTATTGATGACACTGACGGAACTGCCTGCCGGAATCCCCTGCCGCAAGTGTGAAAGTACCCCAAGAGGTCATAAACACTTACTTAAGCCACAATTCTTATCAATAAGATAAGATTTGAGCTTTAATAAGTGTTTATAATGTCAGAGAGCAGAGATAAGTCCATCTGCTCCCCACATGACGGAAAATAAAGAAAATCCACAGGAAGCTAGTAGAGAATGTCAACTCTGTGCACAAAATAAGAGTCCATATTGTTAACAAAGACCAACTGAAAAAAAAATCTTTAGCTCAAAATAAGGGTATTTTCACACTTGCGTTTTGTGCAGATACGTCATGGACGGATCAGTTCAGATAATACTACCGTCTGCATCCGTTCAGAACGGATCAGTTTGTATTATCTTTAACATAGTCAAGACTGATACGTCTTGAACACCATTGAAAGTCAATGGAGGACGGATGCGTTTTCTATTGTGCCAGATTGTGTCAGAGAAAACAGATCTGTCCTCATTGACTTGCATTGTGTGCCAGGACCGATCCGTTTGGCTCAGTTTCATCAGACGGACCCCAAAAGGCTGCAAGCGGAATGGAGACGGAACGGAGGCAAACTGATGCATTCTGAGCGGATACTTTTCCATTCAGAATGCATTAGCATGCAAACTGATCGGTTTTGGACTGCTTGTGAGAGCCCTGAACGGATCTCACAAACGAAAAGCCAAAATGCGAGTGTGAAAGTAGACTAAGTACAATTCAATAATAATAAAATGGTGTACATAGCCTTTAAGCCTTTAATAACAAGGCCTTAAGTGGCCTTAACCTGTTGGGGACACATGACGTACCAGTACGTCATGTGTAGTTCCGATCACTGCCATGTGGCTGGCAGTGATCGGAACAAGGTGCCTGCTCAAATCATTGAGCAGGCACCCTGGGACAATGCGCAACCCTGTGACCCTCCCGTACCGGTGATCGTTTCAAACTGCAGGTCAATTCAGACTTGAGGTTTGCTGCATTTACAGGAGTTGCGGCGGGCGGGCGGCGGTGCCATCAGGTCCCCGTGCGGCTGTAATGGGGACCCGATGGCATAGAAGGCTGCGCGATGCCTTCCGGTGAAGAGCTTGTGAGATCCATCCCCCTGGATCTCACAGGCAGGAACCAGTATAAGTAATACACACTGTATTACTCATACAGCCAATGCATTCCAATACAGAAGTATTGGAATGCATTGTAAAGGGGATTAGACCCCCAAAAGTTGAAGTTTCAAGTAAAAAAAACAAAAAACGTTATTTCCCCCAAACAAAGTAAAAACGAAATTGGTAACAAATAGGGGGAAAAAAAGTAGGTATCATATTAGGTATCGACCGGCTCTATAAACATATCACATGACCTAACCCCTCAGATGAACACCGTAAAAAATAAAAAAATAAAAGCTGTGCTAAATAAACCATTTTTTGTCACCTTACATCACAAAAAGTACAGTACCAATCTAACCGTCACCTTATCCCGCAAAAAATGAACCCCTATCTCAGACAATCATCCCAAAAAATAAAAAAAATATGGCTCAGAATATGGAGACACTAAAACATCATTTTTTTGTTTTAAAAAAGATGTTATTGTGTAAAACTTTTGTAAATTTAAAAAAGTATACATATTTGGTATCGCCGCATCTCTGATAACCTGCTCTATAAAAATATCACATGACCTAACCCTTTAGATGAACACCGTAAAAAATAAAAATGGTGTAGAAAAAGACATATTTTGTCACCTTACACCACAAAAAGTGTAATAGCAAGCGATCAAAAAGTCATATGCACCCCAAAATAGTGCCAATCAAACACTTGTCCCGCAAAAAATTAGACCCTACCTCAGATAATCGCCTAAAAACAAAAAAATCAATGGCTCTCAGAATATGGAAACACTAAAACATGATTTTTTGGTTTCAAAAATGAAATCATTGTGTAAAACTTTAATAAATAAATTAAAAAAGTATACATATTAGGTATCACCGTGTCCGTAATAACATTCTCTATAAAAATATCACATGACCTAACCCCTCAGGTGAATACCGTAAAAAAAAAAAAAAAAAATGTGTAAAAAAAGCAATTTTTTGTCATCTTACATCACAAAAAGTTTAATAGAAAGTGATGAAAAAGTCATATGCGCCCCAAAATAGTGCCAATCAAAACATCATCTCATTCCACAAAAATCATACCCTACCCAAGAAAATCGACCAAAAACTGAAATTAACATGTGCTTGTAGATTATGGAGACACTAAGGCTGGGTTCAGACCTGAGCGTTTTACAGCGCTTTCCTACGCGCTGTAAAACGCTCAACAGGCAAGAACCAATGATTTCCTATGGTAATGGTTCTCACCTGAGCGTTTTACAGCGCCTACGATCGCGCTGTAAAATGCCCGACGCCCCAAGAAGTACATGAGCTTCTTTGGGGCGTCTTGTCGCGCGTTCCCGTACATAGACTTTAGCGGGAACGCGCGACAATGGGCGTTCGCTTGTCTCTGTATGCGCGATTGCAAATGCCCGTACAATCGCGCATACAGAGCGCTCCATCGCGAACGCTCAGGTCTGAACCCAGCGTCAAACATGATTTTATTTGTTTAAAAAAAGAAATCATTGTGTAAAACTTACATAAATAAATAAAAAGTATACATATTAGGTATCGCCGCGTCCATAATAACATGCTCTTTAAAAATATTACATGACCTCACCCCTGTAAAAAAATCAATTTTTTGTCACCTTACATCACAAAAAGTGTAATAGCAAGCGACCCTACCCAAGATAATCGCCCAAAAAATGAAAAAACTCTCGGACTAAGACACTAAAACATTTTTTTTGTTTAAAAAATGAAATCATTGTGTAAAACTTATATAAATAAAAAAAATATACATATTAGGTATCGCCACATCTGTGACAACCTGCTCTATGAAAATACCACATGATCTAACCCAGTGTTGGCGAACCTATGGCACGGGTGCCAGAGGCGGCACTCGGAGCCCTCTCTGTGGGCACCCGCACCCTGGAAAAAGTCTATGGCACACTAATATGACTTAAAGTTTTCCTGCCCTTCATCAGCGCAGGGCTCGCTATGAACAGCACAGGCAGCGCACTGAGTGTAGCAGGCTATTATAGCTAAATGATAGATTACAAGGAAGATATACTATGTTTGACTGTAGAATTCAGGTTAAATAACCGTGTTGGCAATTTGCGATAAATAAGTGGGCTTTGGGTTGAAGTTTGGGCACTCAGTCTCTAAAAGGTTCACCATCACTGATCTAACCTGTCAGATGAATGTTGTAAATAACACAAAAAAACTGACAAAACAGCTATTTCTTGTTACCTTGCCTCACAAAAAGTGTAATATAGAGCAACCAAAAATCATATGTACCCTAAACTAGTACCAACAAAACTGCCACCCTATCCCTTAGTTTCTAAAATGGGGTCACTTTTTTGGAGTTTCTACTCTAGGGGTGCATCAGGGGGGGCTTCAAATGGGACATGGTGTCAAAAAAACAGTCCAGTAAAATCTGCCTTCCAAAAACCGTATGGCATTCCTTTCCTTCTGTGCCCTGCTGTGTGCCCGTACAGCAGTTTACAACCACATATGGGGTGTTTCTGTAAACTACAGAATCAGGGCCATAAATATTGAGTTTTCTTTGGCTGGTAACCATTGCTTTGTAACTGGAAAAAATTATTAAAATGGAAAATCTGCCAGAAAAGTGAAATTCTAAAATTGTATCTCTATTTTCCATTAATTCTTGTGGAACACCTAAAGGGTTAACAAAGTTTATAAAATCAGTTTTGAATACCTTGAGGGGTGTAGTTTCTAGTATGTGGTCATTTTTGGGTGGTTTCTATAATGTAAGCCTCACAAAGTGACTTCAGACCTGAACTGGTCCTTAAAAAGTGGGTTTTTGAAAATTTCTGAAAAATTTCAAGATTTGCTTCTAAACTTCTAAGCTTTGTAACATCCCCAAAAAATTTAATGTCATTCCCAAAATGATCCAAACATGAAGTAGACATATGGGGAATGTAAAGTAATAACCATTTATGTAGGTATTACTATGTATTATGAAAGTAGAGAAATTGAAACTTAAAAATTTGCAAATTTTTCCAAATTTTTAATACATTTTGTATTTTTTTTATGAATAAAAAATAATATTTTGGACTTCATTTTACCAGTGTCATGAAGTACAATATGTGACAAAAAAACTATCTCAGAATGGACTGGATAAGTTAAAGCGTTTTAAAGTTATCACCACATAAAGTGACACTGGTCAGATTTGCAAAAAATGGCCTGGTCCTTGATGTGAAAATGAGCCCGGTCCCTAAGGGGTTAAAGTGTAACCATCATTCTTTTTTTTATATTTGTATTGTGTAGTGGGAGTGATACTGACTATTTTTCTAATATAAATTATTTACTGGAATCATACATTTCTATCAGAATAAAATGCTCTGAAGTGGCCCATTTTGAGCCTTAGCAACGCTTCTCTGTCTTCTGTGTACATAACTGTGGAGACACTCTCAGCACTGACTGTGTTATCTAAACAGAAGACAGTGGAGCGTTGCTAAGGCTCAAAATGGGCCACTTTAGAGTGATTATTCTGAAAGAAATGTACAATTCCAGTAAATAAAGTAGATTACAAAAATGGATAGTATCCCTGCCCCTATACATTGCAAAAATAAAAAAAGAATAACAGTTACACTTTAAATGGTCACTAACTTTCTAGACAACTTTGCATAAATCAGTTGTACAAACAACCACAATAAACTTTGTAATATGTCTTTATCAGTGAGAAATGTCTAATTATCATGTTATCAGCTGTTTACCTCCCTCTATTGCTTATTGCTTTTTACTTAGAAAAATGCCTTAATCCTGTCCTAGACTGGAGCAGCTTCACAGGAGGATCATAATACACATGTAAGTGCAAGTCTAAGGAGGGGTGAGCAGGAGTACAAAGAAAAGCAGACTGCTGGAGCTACATGGGCTGAGATATAAACCTCCTGAGTTCTTTATTCAGAAACATACAGGTCAGTAGTTCTCAGTAATGCCCTTATGATCCTGGGTCTGAGTGTGTGAGAGAAGGTTAGGGAGCAGATTCTCCTCTTACTGTATGCAGTGGATGGCTGCTAGTCTCCACCCACCATGTCTGAGAGAACTGCAAACTAGACATTCACTAAAAAAGGTTAACAGTTATGATCAGCACTTCCTACCACCCTGGCTGTGAAGCAGGAGCCTGTGCTAGGAGCTGAAGCTGTTAGTTTGAGGTCCGACACTGTCTGCCATCAAAAGACATTGGACAGTTTTTAAAGGGTTAATGATATAGCGGAGTCAATGTCACTAACTTTAAAGAGGTTGTCCAGTCTTGGATGTTGGGGGCAGGGCCGGCCTTTGGGGTGTGCGAGCTGTGCGGCCGCACAGGACGCCATGGCAACAAGGGCGCCCGGCAGCCAACACAGCTCGCAGTCGGTCTCTTACAGCAGGCCGGCCCGAGATTGTGTGAGGCGAGCCTAGCGAGCTGAGCCACTGCAGCTGCCAGGTCAGGTTCCAGAGCGTGGAGGAGGAGCTTAGGGGTGCAGGAGCAGCGTCCAAGTGCTGCGCCTTCACAGAGAGCTGCGGAAGGATCCGCTCAATGTGTGAGGGCGGTGGCCAGTGCTCTGCAGACAGGTTAGGGAGCAGAAGACTTTAAATAGTGAGTTACCTGTTCTTATTGTTTTTTTTGTTTTTTTTTCTTACCAAATATCTTTCATTAGATGTGGGCAGGGTCTAATTAAGGGGGGCAGGGAACTGGATAAGGGTGACCCTGGGTATGATTAAGGGGCAGGGTCTAGCTTTGGTTGACACTGAGTATGATTAAGGGGGGCAAGGGACTGGGTAAAGGTGACAGGGTATGATTAAAGGGGGCAGGAGACTGGCTATGGATGACACTGGGTATGATTAAGGCCCGTAATCATACCCAGTGTCACCCATAGCCAGTCTCCTGCCCCCCTTAATCATACCCTGTCACCTTTGCCCAGTCCCCTGTCCCCCTTAATCATACCCAGTGTCACCTTTACCCAGACCTCTGCCCCCCTTGATCATATCCAGTGTCAACCAAAGCCAGTCCCCTGCCAATAATCATACCCAGTGTCACCCGTATCCAGTCCCCTGCCCCCTTAATCATACCCAGTGTCTGTCACCCTTAATTTAAGGGGGACAGGGTCTAATTGAGGGAGCAGGGGACTGGGTAAGGGTGACACTGGATATGATTAAGGGGGGCAGGGGACTGGCTCTGGGTGACATTGGATATGATTAAGGAGGGCAGGGGACTGGGCAAAGGTGACAGGGTATAATTAATGGGGGGCAGGAGACTGGCTATGGGTGACACTGGGTATGATTGTACTTGTTTGCACTTGCACTTAAATTATCTGTAATAAAAAAAAAACTGTTTGTTACAAAGATTGTTTTCCGCTCTAAGAATAGGTGCAGGTCCCAGCTGTGGGACCTGCACCTATCAGAGGTTGGGGGCATAGCCTAGTGATATTCCGCCAATGTCCAAGATGGGACAACCCCTTTAAGAATCCATTATGGACACGTGCATGGACAATTTTTGTGGAGCCACTCTGCTGAGTAACTGGTTTTCCAAAACGTAAGGGTATTATTTTGGCATCTCCCTGGTATTCTCCCTTTAGCCCCTGTGCAGGGATGTAGACTTTGCTGCGGGTTAGCAACCAGACCGCTACCTCCTAGAATGGTCCCAGTGTACTTGGCAGCTGACCTACTGAGGTCAGAGACACTGGTGAAAAACATTTCACATTAATCCATACATATGGACACAGAAACCCATTCACAATCGGTAGGTGCTCCAAGAACCCAAATATACCCACTATGAGCTGCAGGGACCCGTTCACTCTCGGTAAGAGTTGTATACTGGTAAGCAGACACAGAATGCACAGGAGTCAGAGATACAGACTTTGGGAATATGGACACAAGGACTTCAGGAACGGACTGATACTGGACAGCAGTGGTCAAGAGTCAAGACATATCGGCGGAAGGAAGCAAACACTCTGTTAATGAACTGGTTAAAAAAAGTCTCTTTACTATGATTTCAAGTATTCTATGGTGTCAACTTAATTTAATCAATACAATTCTTTTTTATTTATTTAATGTAAATACAGAAACTCTAACAAATCGTGGTAGTTCTTATATTTGTGCAAAAAGTGATTAGTTATTGTAAGAAATGAAGTGTTATTAAATCAAATTGACACCAAGTTTCAAACAGTCAGAGCGGTCTGTTTATAGTTCCATGGAACAGACAAGGAGCCTTTCAAACACTGCTTGTCCTTTTAACAACAATGTATCAACATTGTAGCAGAGCATTGTAAATGCAGGGAAGCAGAAAATGGGGTGAAACTAGAGCTTTGGCAAAGTACTGCAGACAAAGTCAGGGAATGAAATGTCCTCCTATCTAAACAACTCAGATTTATCATAAGTGACCCATGGAATACTCCTGTCATTCGTAATGCCTTTTGAAAAGCTTTTGGTACAGTACGTTCTGCCAACTCATGTGTGCTGGTGCAGAAATTACACTGCAGGATTTTTATTGCCCTGGACTAACTTTAGTATATAACAAATCAGCATGTCTCATATTATCTTTTCACTGCTCACATTGCTGCTTCCAAATATTCACTCCTAATGTTAAGTTACAATGCCATTACAGCATTACCTGTTACAATATAAGTCTAAGTTTAAGAATTTCAATTAAATTTAATCAGACCTTTGTCTTACTGTATACGCAATTTAAAGAGCATCTGTCAGCAGGATCGTTCCTATTAAGCAAGTAATACAATATGGTAGAGCTGATCCTGCTGATTAAAATACCTGTTTTGTAAAAATCAATTGCGGCATTCCGTGGAAAAAAAATACTTTTATTATTTATGCAAATAAGGGTTTCACTGCACTGAGGGGCAAGGCCTAGCCCCTTGGTGCACCTCAACTCCTCAGCTTCTCAGTGCTGGCCATGCCCTTTGGTGCACTGAAACCCTCATTTGCATAAAGAATACAAGTTCTTTTTCTCAGGAATGCCTCAACTGATTTTCCCAAGACATTAATTATTTTAATCAGTATGATTCGTTCTACCAAGGTAGTAGGTCTGATTCTATAGGATTGATACTCCTGACAGGTGATTTTTAAACAAATCTAAATATGTAGGTTCAAACTTGCTCTTCTGTTCTGCTTCATTTCTTTATATTCTTACAGTACTGGAGCAACACATCCTCTTCACAGACATTAGTGACCACTAAAGGGAGTTTATGAGCTTATTGTATACATTTAAAGGAGTGTTCCCATCTGGACAGTTATGGAATAACTGGGGCCAAGCACATAGCTGCCATGAATGGGCAACTCAACTTGCATGCAGAACATTTTCCACTAACTTCTATGAGGAGCAAAAATACACATGGGTACTTGGCTAATTTTGGAACTCAGATAGCTGTGAACGGAGAGAGCTGCGCATGCTTGGCCTATCCTCTGTTCACGGTAGCTGCAAGATGGGGCCCCGTTTTTTAAATATGGGTAACAGAGGTGCCATATGTGTCCAGATGGGAATAACCCTTTAATACACTGAACAGTATGCAGTCAACTCTTACATTCCCCCTATTGGCAGATGCACTGCACACAATCAGAATTTTGTCAGATCACTTATCAGCTAATTTTAATATCTTAATTAGAAAAACATGGCTCTGACTGTTCTAGATATATGATAATATATGCTGAAACTAAAAATATTATATTGTGTTTAACAAAATTTAATTGTTTAGGCTCAGACACATGGCACTCTCACCAATGAGCTGTTTTGATCAGCCACCTGTACAGTAAATAGAATGCTTCATCCACTGTGTAGCTTCCGGTGCTGACACACTGCAGCTCAGCTTTCATTGACTTGAATGGGAGCTGACCTGATGTACCCCAGCATGACCACTACACAGTGGATGCAACCTTTTGCTTTCAGTGCTGCCAGCTGCCCAGAAGCTGAACAGCGGTTGGTGCTGGGCTTTGAACCACCACCAATCTGAAGATACGTCAACAATGTCTAAATTCCATATCAAAAGGCCTTCTCAATTATGCAAGTCCACACACAGTTGTGCATAGAGAAAAATGCTCTCTACTCTATTCAAAAGTGTGGTACCAATTCGATATGTACTGTATATACTGTAGGAAGGCGCAAGGGTCCGTCATGGACGGAAGGTACGTGTCACCGAGGTTTCTGGCCTCTGTGAGATAAGAACCGGTTATTTTATGTGTCAGCTGCAGCTAGTGCTCGCTGAAACTGTTTATTCTTAGTGTGGCTGAAAAGCCGATCCGGGCCGGTTCTTATTGGGAGCAGCCAAAGAGCACGGTGGGTGGCTGTTCCCCACGTCCAGGCCAGGTTTTGGGCTGGGGTTTAAAAACCCAGCCAGCAGCTAAGCTGGGGGTGGTATGTTCCTCCAAGTGAAAGTGGAGATATGAAGGCTCTGTGTCTCTGGGAGCTGCATGAGAGCCACCAGCTGGAAGCCAGGCACCCGAAAGCCTGCTGTGGGTATTCAGGTGACGTGTTTGTTTTGAGTTCTGTGGACTTTGGCCGTGTGAAATAACATGAGGAATTTCTGTTGTGTGAATTAACACCAGGACTCTGCAAAGTGTTTGTGTTATTTTTTTCCTTGTTGTGTGAATAAACACTGACTTTTGCTTTACTACCGTGTTCTTGCCTCTGTACTGCGTCTGCTTACCCTGCCTACCAGAGCGAATCCCTACAATACATATAATGCAAATGCAACCAATGGCACAGCCTGTATCAGAATGTTAAGTTTGTTACCCCATATGGTAAGATTAATATTAAAAATACTCTAAAAATGTGTTGGGCTCAAAGTTTGCAATATTATCAATATACCAATCTTATTCTCTTAACCAAATCTTAAAGACCATGACAAAAGGCACTCCTATACTTGTATACATGGATAACATCCATAGGTGAGGAATGCATACTTGGGATTCAGTCGCTATAGATAGTTGCACCCATTTGACTGTTGTGTCGAGATGAATTTTTATGTCAGATGGTGGTGATGGTAAAATCTAAGTCCTCATATTTTATGCAAGAGCCCTTCATCATTTATGTATCTATAAGCTATTCAACTTTAGTGTCACATAATACAGAAATCTGTAGTCCCTGGTGACTGCTGTAACCCTTGCCAAATCATGCAGTTATATTTGGTTTCTGTTAGGTAAAAAGTAGGCTAACAGAGCCCACATACAGTGCTTTCATTTATAAAGGTCTTTAAGTGATAATCAGACTGATGGGTCAAGCCTCTCGCTTTTCATTTCATATTAAAAATATAATAAATAAAATTAATAAAATACAATGTTTCTTTTATCATTACTCAAAAAACCCTTTTCAGTGCTTTTCATTTTCACACTGCTGTGAGAAAGGTTACTTATGACTCAGGCTTGGCTTTTGATATATTAGATATAGCCGTTTCTCAATACCTTTTGCTTTATTACGTGTCCATACACCAGCTCTTAAACTTAAATATGTGTTATTTGAATGGGGCTGTTGCCATAGAAAATATTCAAGTAATTCTACGAGGTGATGATTAGAGTTTCTTGAATAAAGGTTTATGGCCAAGTTTGAATAGGGGAAATCTCTTATAAAACGTTGAATGGAGTATTTCAGTTGAAATGATTTATTATGTTTATTTTGTATCCACATGTTTAGAAATTACATGGAGCTATTATATTTTTTAGATAATGTTATAGAATGGTACATGTATCAGTACACTGAATGGTCCCTATATCATTGTGTAATACAATGAAGGGAGCACATGGTGGCATGGTTCCGTTAATTGTATTAATGTTATTAAAGTTATCTTACCTGGTGATAGGTGTCATCCACGAGGATCAATTGTATTTCTGGTCAGTTATCTTCAACATTAGGACACCTGTAAAAGAAGAAGTTAAACGTTAATTTTGCATTGACGGCGCAAAGAAGCGTCTGTGAGGACTAGTGTTGGGCGCGAATATTCGAATAACGAATATTAATCGCAAATATTGGCACGTCAAGGATTTGTGAATATGCCAATTGGATTTAAATAGGCAAATAGTTATGAGCCTCCTATTGGATAATTACTGCATGGGTGATTATCTTTCAGCTGGCAATAAGTTATTTTACCCCAACTGGTGCAATGAGTTGCTTATCATTTCTTGAACAACCATGTCAAAAGACGCATCTTGTGGTCGTGGAAAAGATGTTAGTCTGTTTGAGAAGAGTCAAATCATTGGCATGTATCAAGCAGAGAAAACGTCTAAGGAGATTGCAGAAACTACTAAAATTGGGTTAAGAACTGTCCAACGCATTATTAAATGATAGTGGGGACCCATCGTATTTGAGAAAGAAATGTGGCGAGAAAAAAATCCCGAATGATCGTGATCGGCGATCACTTAAACGTTTGGTGAAATCAAATCAAAGAAAAACAACAGTAGAAATCAGGGCTATGTTTAATAGAGAAAGTAAGAGCATTTCCACATGCACAATGCGAAGGGAACTCAAGGGATTGGGAGTGAACATCTGTTTAGCCGTAAGAAAACCAGCCGTGAGGCAAACCTGAAAAAAAGGCTTCAATTTGCTAGGGAGTAGAGTTGAGCGAACACCTGGATGTTCGGGTTCGAGAAGTTCGGCCGAACATCCCGGAAATGTTCGGGTTCGGGATCCGAACCCGATCCGAACTTCGTCCCGAACCCCATTGAAGTCAATGGGGACCCGAACTTTTCGGCACTAAAAAGGCTGTAAAACAGCCCAGGAAAGAGCTAGAGGGCTGCAAAAGGCAGCAACATGTAGGTAAATCCCCTGCAAACAAATGTGGATAGGGAAATGAATTAAAATAAAAATTAAATAAATAAAAATTAACCAAAATCAATTGGAGAGAGGTTCCATAGCAGAGAATCTGGCTTCCCGTCACCCACCACTGGAACAGTCCATTCTCAGATATTTAGGCCCCGGCACCCAGGCAGAGGAGAGAGGTCCCGTAACAGAGAATCTGTCTTCATGTCAGCAGAGAATTAGTCTGCATGTCATAGCAGAGAATGAGGCTTCACGTCAGCCACCACTGCAACAGTCCATTGGCATATATTTAGGCCCAGCACCCAGGCAGAGGAGGGAGGTCCCGTAACAGAGAATCTGTCTTCATGTCAGCAGAGAATTAGTCTGCATGTCATAGCAGAGAATGAGGCTTCACGTCAGCCACCACTGCAACAGTCCATTGGCATATATTTAGGCCCAGCACACACACAGGCAGAGGAGAGAGGTCCCGTAACAGAGAATCTGGCTTCATGTCAGCAGAGAATCAGTCTGCATGTCATAGCAGAGAATGAGGCTTCACGTCAGCCACCACTGCAACAGTCCATTGGCATATATTTAGGCCCAGCACACACACAGGCAGAGGAGAGAGGTCCCGTAACAGAGAATCTGGCTTCATGTCAGCAGAGAATCAGTCTGCATGTCATAGCAGAGAATGAGGCTTCACGTCAGCCACCACTGCAACAGTCCATTGGCATATATTTAGGCCCAGCACCCAGGCAGAGGAGGGAGGTCCCGTAACAGAGAATCTGTCTTCATGTCAGCAGAGAATTAGTCTGCATGTCATAGCAGAGAATGAGGCTTCACGTCAGCCACCACTGCAACAGTCCATTGGCATATATTTAGGCCCAGCACACACACAGGCAGAGGAGAGAGGTCCCGTAACAGAGAATCTGGCTTCATGTCAGCAGAGAATCAGTCTGCATGTCATAGCAGAGAATGAGGCTTCACGTCACCCACCACTGCAACAGTCCATTGGCATATATTTAGGCCTAGCACACAGGCAGAGCAGAGAGGTCCCGTAACAGACAATCTGGCTTCATGTCAGCAGAGAATCAGTCTGCATGTCATAGCAGAGAATCAGGCTTCACGTCACCCACCACTGCAACAGTCCATTGGCATATATTTAGGCCTAGCACACAGGCAGAGCAGAGAGGTCCCGTAACAGACAATCTGGCTTCATGACAGCAGAGAATTAGTCTGCATGTCATAGCAGAGAATGAGGCTTCACGTCAGCCACCACTGCAACAGTCCATTGGCATATATTTAGGCCCAGCACCCAGGCAGAGGAGAGAGGTCCCGTAACAGACAATCTGGCTTCATGTCAGCAGAGAATTAGTCTGCATGTCATAGCAGAGAATCAGGCTTCACGTCAGCCACCACTGCAACAGTCCATTGTCATAAATTTAGGCCCAGCACCCAGGCAGAGGAGAGAGGTCCCGTAACAGACAATCTGGCTTCATGTCAGCAGAGAATTAGTCTGCATGTCATAGCAGAGAATCAGGCTTCACGTCAGCCACCACTGCAACAGTCCATTGTCATAAATTTAGGCCCAGCACCCAGGCAGAGGAGAGAGGTCCCGTAACAGACAATCTGGCTTCATGTCAGCAGAGAATTAGTCTGCATGTCATAGCAGAGAATGAGGCTTCACGTCAGCCACCACTGCAACAGTCCATTGGCATATATTTAGGCCTAGCACACAGGCAGAGCAGAGAGGTCCCGTAACAGACAATCTGGCTTCATGACAGCAGAGAATCAGTCTGCATGTCATAGCAGAGAATCAGGCTTCACGTCAGCCACCACTGCAACAGTCCATTGTCATAAATTTAGGCCCAGCACCCAGGCAGAGGAGAGAGGTCCCGTAACAGAGAATCTGGCTTCATGTCAGCAGAGAATCAGTCTTCATATCATAGCAGAGAATCAGGCTTCACGTCACCCACCACTGTAAGAGTCAATTTTCATAAATTTAGGCCCAGAACCCAGGCAGAGGAGAAAGGTCCCGTAACAGACAATCTGGCTTCATGTCAGCAGAGAATCAGTCTTCATATCATAGCCTAGAATCAGGCTTCACGTCACCCACCACTGTAAGAGTCAATTTTCATAAATTTAGGCCCAGAACCCAGGCAGAGGAGAAAGGTCCCGTAACAGACAATCTGGCTTCATGTCAGCAGAGAATCAGTCTTCATATCATAGCAGAGAATCAGGCTTCACGTCACCCACCACTGCAACAGTCAATTGTCATAAATTTAGGCCCAGCACCCAGGCAGAGGAGAGAGCTCCCGTAACAGAGGATCTGGCTTCATGTCAGCAGAGAATCAGTCTGCATGTCATAGCAGAGAATGAGGCTTCACGTCACCCACCACTGCAACAGTCCATTGGCATATATTTAGGCCTAGCACACAGGCAGAGCAGAGAGGTCCCGTAACAGACGATCTGGCTTCATGTCAGCAGAGAATCAGTCTGCATGTCATAGCAGAGAATCAGGCTTCACGTCAGCCACCACTGCAACAGTCCATGGTCATAAATTTAGGCCCAGCACCCAGGCAGAGGAGAGAGGTCCCGTAACAGACAATCTGGCTTCATGTCAGCAGAGAATTAGTCTGCATGTCATAGCAGAGAATCAGGCTTCATGTCAGCCACCACTGCAACAGTCCATTGGCATATATTTAGGCCTAGCACACAGGCAGAGGAGAGGTTCATTCAACTTTGGGTAGCATCGCAATATAATGGTAAAATGAAAATAAAAATAGGATTGAATGAGGAAGTGCCCTGGAGTCCAATAATATATGGTTATGGGGAGGTAGTTAATGTCTAATCTGGACAAGGGACGGACAGGTCCTGTGGGATCCATGCCTGGTTCATTTTTATGAACGTCAGCTTGTCCACATTGGCTGTAGACAGGCGGCTGCGTTTGTCTGTAATGACGCCCCCTGCCGTGCTGAATACACGTTCAGACAAAACGCTGGCTGCCGGGCAGGCCAGCACCTCCAAGGCATAAAAGGCTAGCTCTGGCCACGTGGACAATTTAGAGACCCAGAAGTTGAATGGGGCCGAACCATCAGTCAGTACGTGGAGGGGTGTGCACACGTACTGTTCCACCATGTTAGTGAAATGTTGCCTCCTGCTAACACGTTGCGTATCAGGTGGTGGTGCAGTTAGCTGTGGCGTGTTGACAAAAGTTTTCCACATCTCTGCCATGCTAACCCTGCCCTCAGAGGAGCTGGCCGTGACACAGCTGCCTTGGCGACCTCTTGCTCCTCCTCTGCCTTGGCCTTGGGCTTCCACTTGTTCCCCTGTGACATTTGGGAATGCTCTCAGTAGCGCGTCTACCAACGTGCGCTTGTACTCGCGCATCTTCCTATCACGCTCCAGTGCAGGAAGTAAGGTGGGCACATTGTCTTTGTAGCGTGGATCCAGCAGGGTGGCAACCCAGTAGTCCGCACAGGTTAAAATGTGGGCAACTCTGCTGTCGTTGCGCAGGCACTGCAGCATGTAGTCGCTCATGTGTGCCAGGCTGCCCAGGGGTAAGGACAAGCTGTCCTCTGTGGGAGGCGTATCGTCATCGTCCTGCCTTTCCCCCCAGCCACGCACCAGTGATGGACCCGAGCTGCGTTGGGTGCCACCCCGCTGTGACCATGCTTCATCCTCATCCTCCTCCACCTCCTCCTCATCCTCGTCCTCCTCGTCCTCCAGTAGTGGGCCCTGGCTGGCCACATTTGTACCTGGCCTCTGCTGTTGCAAAAAACCTCCCTCTGAGTCACTTCGAAGAGACTGGCCTGAAAGTGCTAAAAATGACCCCTCTTCCTCATCCTCCTCCTCCTCCTCCTGGGCCACCTCCTGTTCCATCATCGCCCTAAGTGTTTTCTCAAGGAGACATAGAAGTGGTATTGTAACGCTGATAACGGTGTCATCGCCACTGGCCATGTTGGTGGAGTACTCGAAACAGCGCAACAGGGCACACAGGTCTCGCATGGAGGCCCAGTCATTGGTGGTGAAGTGGTGCTGTTCTGTAGTGCGACTGACCCGTGCGTGCTGCAGCTGAAACTCCACTATGGCCTGCTGCTGCTCGCACAGTCTGTCCAGCATGTGCAAGGTGGAGTTCCACCTGGTGGGCACGTCGCATATGAGGCGGTGAGCGGGAAGGCCGAAGTTACGCTGTAGCGCAGACAGGCGAGCAGCGGCAGGATGTGAACGCCGGAAGCGCGAACAGACGGCCCGCACTTTATGCAGCAGCTCTGACATGTCGGGGTAGTTGTGAATGAACTTCTGCACCACCAAATTCAGCACATGCGCCAAGCAAGGGATGTGCGTCAAATTGGCTAGTCCCAGAGCTGCAACGAGATTTCGCCCATTATCACACACCACCAGGCCGGGCTTGAGGCTCACCGGCAGCAACCACTCGTCGGTCTGTTGTTCAATACCCCGCCACAACTCCTGTGCGGTGTGGGGCCTGTCCCCCAAACATATGAGTTTCAGAATGGCCTGCTGACGTTTACCCCGGGCTGTGCTGAAGTTGGTGGTGAAGGTGTGTGGCTGACTGGATGAGCAGGTGGAAGAAGAGGAGGAGGAAGCCGAGAAGGAGGAGGTGGCAACAGGAGGCAAAGAATGTTGCCCTGCGATCCTTGGCGGCGGCAGGACGTGCGCCAAACAGCTCTCCGCCTGGGGCCCAGCTGCCACTACATTTACCCAGTGTGCAGTTAGGGAGATATAGCGTCCCTGGCCGTGCTTACTGGTCCACGTATCTGTGGTTAGGTGGACCTTGCTACAGATGGCGTTGCGCAGTGCACACTTGATTTTATCGGATACTTGGTTGTGCAGGGAAGGCACGGCTCTCTTGGAGAAGTAGTGCCGGCTGGGAACAACATACTGTGGGACAGCAAGCGACATGAGCTGTTTGAAGCTGTCTGTGTCCACCAGCCTAAATGACAGCATTTCATAGGCCAGTAGTTTAGAAATGCTGGCATTCAGGGCCAGGGATCGAGGGTGGCTAGGTGGGAATTTACGCTTTCTATCAAATGTTTGTGAGATGGAGAGCTGAACGCTGGCGTGTGACATGGTTGAGACGCTTGGTGACGGAGGTGGTGGTGGTGGTGTTGGTGGTACATCCCCTGTTTGCTGGGCGGCAGGTGCCAACGTTCCTCCAGAGGCGGAGGAAGAGGCCGAGGCGGCAGCAGCAGAATAGGCCGAGGCGGCAGCAGCAGAAGAGGTAGCAGGGGGAGCCTGAGTGACTTCCTTGGTTTTAAGGTGTTTACTCCACTGCAGTTCATGCTTTGCATGCAGGTGCCTGGTCATGCAGGTTGTGCTCAGGTTCAGAACGTTAATGCCTCGCTTCAGGCTCTGATGGCACAGCGTGCAAACCACTCGGGTCTTGTCGTCAGCACATTGTTTGAAGAAGTGCCATGCCAGGGAACTCCTTGAAGCTGCCTTTGGGGTGCTCGGTCCCAGATGGCGGCGGTCAGTAGCAGGCGGAGTCTCTTGGCGGCGGGTGTTCTGCTTTTGCCCACTGCTCCCTCTTTTGCTACGCTGTTGGCTCGGTCTCACCACTGCCTCTTCCTCCGAACTGTGAAAGTCAGTGGCACGACCTTCATTCCATGTGGGGTCTAGGACCTCATCGTCCCCTGCATCGTCTTCCACCCAGTCTTGATCCCTGACCTCCTGTTCAGTCTGCACACTGCAGAAAGACGCAGCAGTTGGCACCTGTGTTTCGTCATCATCAGAGACATGCTGAGGTGGTATTCCCATGTCCTCATCATCAGGAAACATAAGTGGTTGTGCGTCAGTGCATTCTATGTCTTTCACCGCTGGGGAAGGGCTAGGTGGATGCCCTTGGGAAACCCTGCCAGCGGAGTCTTCAAACAGCATAAGAGACTGCTGCATAACTTGAGGCTGAGACAGTTTCCCTGGTATGCATGGGGGTGATGTGACAGACTGATGGGGTTGGTTTTCAGGCGCCATCTGTGCGCTTTCTGCAGAAGACTGGGTGGGAGATAATGTGAACGTGCTGGATCCACTGTCGGCCACCCAATTGACTAATGCCTGTACCTGCTCAGGCCTTACCATCCTTAGAACGGCATTGGGCCCCACCATATATCGCTGTAAATTCTGGCGGCTACTGGGACCTGAGGTAGTTGGTACACTAGGACGTGTGGATGTGGCAGAACGGCCACGTCCTCTCCCAGCACCAGAGGGTCCACTAACACCACCACGACCATGTCCACGTCCGCGTCCCTTACTAGATGTTTTTCTCATTGTTATGGTTCACCACAACAACAAATATATTATTTGGCCCAATGTATTGTATTCAAAATCAGCGGGATATAAATTTGAGGCCTAGTATTTAGGCGCTGGGTGACCGGTATGGATTTAGTGACAGAATTAGACTTGGAAATGCACAGAAGCGTGTGTGTGAAGTTATTCTGAATGACCCTATGTGCACCTTCAATATTATATACCCTTTTAGGGATAGATTTCAAATAGCTCTGATATAGCAGAAACCACTAAATTATGAAATTGCTAAATTGGGAATTGTACTTCAACCCAGAACAAAAAATGTGCTTTGACGGACACTAAATATCTTGCCCAGCAACAACAGTACAGCGGTGGGTAACGAGAGATTTAGAGGGATTTAAATTTGAGGCCTAGTATTTAGGCGCTGGGTCACCGGTATGGATTTAGTGACAGAATTAGACTTGGAAATGCACAGAAGCGTGTGTGTGAAGTTATTCTGAATGACCCTATGTGCACCTTCAATATTATATACCCTTTTAGGGATAGATTTCAAATAGCTCTGATATAGCAGAAACCACTAAATTATGAAATTGCTAAATTGGGAATTGTACTTCAACCCAGAACAAAAAATGTGCTTTGACGGACACTAAATATCTTGCCCAGCAACAACAGTACAGCGGTGGGTAACGAGAGATTTAGAGGGATTTAAATTTGAGGCCTAGTATTTAGGCGCTGGGTCACCGGTATGGATTTAGTGACAGAATTAGACTTGGAAATGCACAGAAGCGTGTGTGTGAAGTTATTCTGAATGACCCTATGTGCACCTTCAATATTATATACCCTTTTAGGGATAGATTTCAAATAGCTCTGATATAGCAGAAACCACTAAATTATGAAATTGCTAAATTGGGAATTGTACTTCAACCCAGAACAAAAAATGTGCTTTGACGGACACTAAATATCTTGCCCAGCAACAACAGTACAGCGGTGGGTAACGAGAGATTTAGAGGGATTTAAATTTGAGGCCTAGTATTTAGGCGCTGGGTCACCGGTATGGATTTAGTGACAGAATTAGACTTGGAAATGCACAGAAGCGTGTGTGTGAAGTTATTCTGAATGACCCTATGTGCACCTTCAATATTATATACCCTTTTAGGGATAGATTTCAAATAGCTCTGATATAGCAGAAACCACTAAATTATGAAATTGCTAAATTGGGAATTGTACTTCAACCCAGAACAAAAAATGTGCTTTGACGGACACTAAATATCTTGCCCAGCAACAACAGTACAGCGGTGGGTAACGAGAGATTTAGAGGGATTTAAATTTGAGGCCTAGTATTTAGGCGCTGGGTCACCGGTATGGATTTAGTGACAGAATTAGACTTGGAAATGCACAGAAGCGTGTGTGTGAAGTTATTCTGAATGACCCTATGTGCACCTTCAATATTATATACCCTTTTAGGGATAGATTTCAAATAGCTCTGATATAGCAGAAACCACTAAATTATGAAATTGCTAAATTGGGAATTGTACTTCAACCCAGAACAAAAAATGTGCTTTGACGGACACTAAATATCTTGCCCAGCAACAACAGTACAGTGGTGGGTAACGAGAGATTTAGAGGGATTTAAATTTGAGGCCTAGTATTTAGGCGCTGGGTCACCGGTATGGATTTAGTGACAGAATTAGACTTGGAAATGCACAGAAGCGTGTGTGTGAAGTTATTCTGAATGACCCTATGTGCACCTTCAATATTATATACCCTTTTAGGGATAGATTTCAAATAGCTCTGATATAGCAGAAACCACTAAATTATGAAATTGCTAAATTGGGAATTGTACTTCAACCCAGAACAAAAAATGTGCTTTGACGGACACTAAATATCTTGCCCAGCAACAACAGTACACCGGTGGGTAACGAGAGATTTAGAGGGAATTAAATTTGAGGCCTAGTATTTAGGCGCTGGGTCACCGGTATGGATTTAGTGACAGAATTAGACTTGGAAATACACAGTAGCGGGTGTGTGTGAAGTTATTCTGAATGACCCTATGTGCACCTTCAATATTATATACCCTTTTAGGGATAGATTTCAAATAGCTCTGATATAGCAGAAACCACTAAATTATGAAATTGCTAAATTGGGAATTGTACTTCAACCCAGAACAAAAAATGTGCTTTGACGGACACTAAATATCTTGCCCAGCAACAACAGTACAGCGGTGGGTAACGAGAGATTTAGAGGGAATTAAATTTGAGGCCTAGTATTTAGGCGCTGGGTCACCGGTATGGATTTAGTGACAGAATTAGACTTGGAAATACACAGAAGCGGGTGTGTGTGAAGTTATTCTGAATGACCCTATGTGCACCTTCAATATTATATACCCTTTTAGGGATAGATTTCAAATAGCTCTGATATAGCAGGAACCACTAAATTATGAAATTGCTAAATTGGGAATTGTACTTCAACCCAGAACAAAAAATGTGCTTTGACGGACACTAAATATCTTGCCCAGCAACAACAGTACAGCGGTGGGTAACGAGAGATTTAGAGGGAATTAAATTTGAGGCCTAGTATTTAGGCGCTGGGTCACCGGTATGGATTTAGTGACAGAATTAGACTTGGAAATACACAGTAGCGGGTGTGTGTGAAGTTATTCTGAATGACCCTATGTGCACCTTCAATATTATATACCCTTTTTGGGATAGATTTCAAATAGCTCTGATATAGCAGGAACCACTAAATTATGAAATTGCTAAATTGGGAATTGTACTTCAACCCAGAACAAAAAATGTGCTTTGACGGGCACTAAATAACTTTCCCAGCTACAACAGGACAACGGTAACGAGAGATTTAGAGGGATTTAAATTTGAGGCCTAGTATTTAGGCGCTGGGTGACAGGTATGGGTTTAGTGACAGAATTAGACTTGGAAATACACAGTAGCGGGTGTGTGTGAAGTTATTCTGAATGACCCTATGTGCACCTTCAATATTATATACCCTTTTTGGGATAGATTTCAAATAGCTCTGATATAGCAGAAACCACTAAATTATGAAATTGCTAAATTGGGAATTGTACTTCAACCCAGAACAAAAAATGTGCTTTGACGGACACTAAATATCTTGCCCAGCAACAACAGTACAGCGGTGGGTAACGAGAGATTTAGAGGGAATTAAATTTGAGGCCTAGTATTTAGGCGCTGGGTCACCGGTATGGATTTAGTGACAGAATTAGACTTGGAAATACACAGTAGCGGGTGTGTGTGAAGTTACTCTGAATGACCCTATGTGCACCTTCAATATTATATACCCTTTTTGGGATAGATTTCAAAGAGCTCTGATATAGCAGGAACCACTAAATTATGAAATTGCTAAATTGAGAATTGTATTTCAACCCAGAACAAGAAATGTGCTTGAACGGACACTAAATAACTCGCCCAGCTACAGCACTAGGGACAGATTTAGCTGGATATAAATTTGAGGCCTAGTATTTAGGCGCTGGGTGACCGGTATGGATTTAGTGACAGAATTAGACTGGGATATGGCCAAAAAATGAACAGACTATTGCTGGTTAAATGCACTTGGTGTGACAGCTTCACCCTGATGTAGGCTTTAGCCAAATAACAACCACACCATTGAGGGTTAAATGCACTTGGTGACAGGCGCAGCTTGCCCCTGATTTTGTATATGGCCAAAAAATGAACAGACTATTGCTGGTTAAATGCACTTGGTGTGACAGCTTCACCCTGATGTAGGCTTTAGCCAAATAACAACCACACCATTGAGGGTTAAATGCACTTGGTGACAGGCGCAGCTTGCCCCTGATTTTGTATATGGCCAAAAAATGAACAGACTATTGCTGGTTAAATGCACTTGGTGTGACAGCTTCACCCTGATGTAGGCTTTAGCCAAATAACAACCACACCATTGAGGGTTAAATGCACTTGGTGACAGGCGCAGCTTGCCCCTGATTTTGTATATGGCCAAAAAATGAACAGACTATTGCTGGTTAAATGCACTTGGTGTGACAGCTTCACCCTGATGTAGGCTTTAGCCAAAAAACAACCACACCATTGAGGGTTAAATGCACTTGGTGACAGGCGCAGCTTGCCCCTGATTTTGTATATGGCCAAAAAATGAACAGACTATTGCTGGTTAAATGCACTTGGTGTGACAGCTTCACCCTGATGTAGGCTTTAGCCAAAAAACAACCACACCATTGAGGGTTAAATGCACTTGGTCGCAGCTTGTGCTGGCGCACCACAAGACACAAAATGGCCGCCGATCACCCCAGAAAAATGAGACTGACAAACGGTCTGTGCAGCCTAAAAACAGTGAGCAATTGAGGATCAGCAGCTCAATGATCCACAGCTGCAGATCGATCAGTTAATCAAGTCCTTTGGAGGAGTTAATCTGCCTAATCTCGCCCTACTGTCGCAGCCGCAACCTCTCCCTACGCTAATCAGAGCAGAGTGACGGGCGGCGCTATGTGACTCCAGCTTAAATAGAGGCTGGGTCACATGGTGCTCTGGCCAATCACAGCCATGCCAATAGTAGGCATGGCTGTGATGGCCTCTTGGGGCAAGTAGTATGACGCTTGTTGATTGGCTGCTTTGCAGCCTTTCAAAAAGCGCCAAGAAAGCGTCACAAAAGCGCCAAGAAAGCGACGAACACCGAACCCGAACCCGGACTTTTACGAAAATGTCCGGGTTCGGGTCCGTGTCACGGACACCCCAAAATTCGGTACGAACCCGAACTATACAGTTCGAGTTCGCTCATCCCTACTAGGGAGCATAAATATTGGACTCTGGAGGTATGGAAGAAGGTCATGTGGTCTGATAAGTCCAGATTTACCCTGTTCCACAGTGATGAGTGCATCAGGGTAAGAAGAGAGGCAGATCAAGTGATGCACCCATCATGCCTAGTGCCTACTGTACAAGCCTGTGAAGGCAGTGCTATGTGCTCCAAGAATGAGGTCAGCTGACTACCTGAACATACTGAATGACCAGGTTATTTCATCAATGGATTTCTTCCCTGATGGCACGGGCATATTCCAAGATGAGAATGCCAGGATTCATCGGGCTCAAATTGTGAAAGGGTGGTTCAGGGAGCATGAGACTTCATTTTCACACATGGATTGGCAACCACAGAATCTTCGGTATGTGCTGGAGAAGGCTTTGCATAGCAGTCAGACACTACCATCATCAATGCAAGATCTTGGTGAAAAATTAATGCAACACTGGATGGAAATAAATCTTGTGACATTGCAGAAGCTTATCAAACAATGCCACAGCGAATGCGTGCCGTAATCAAGGCTAAAGGCTTTTTTTTGGTGGCGACTTTTCTTTTGGACAGGCAGAGTATATTCCTAATTTTGAATGTTCTAGATTTTTTTTATCAGTTCTTGCTTGTGGGCCATTGAGAAGGCTGCAATGTCTTTGTCTGAGCTTAGCAACATCCCTAGCAACCAATAGGAAAGTTGTTTACCCCTTATTATATAAGAACCTCCCCAGCAGCCCTTGTATGCAGTATTTTGCAGATCTGAGAGAGACAGCAGTGTTATTGCTGTGCTCTCTGCTTTCCTGTGTCATTACATTAGATAGTTAATTAGTTAGCTTATATATACATATATATATATATATATATATATATATATATACAGATAGTTAGTGGGAAATAGTCAGTGTAGGTTAGATAGTGATATAGTGTAGCTGATAGGTTCTGCTGTCCATACATACATGCTACATACATAGTGCTGTATGCCGATTTTGCAATCGCAAATATATTGGAGCACTCTATCTGCATATAAAGCTATTGTAATGTTCTGCCATGCCAACCATTTTCTCCAGTCTCAGGAAACTTCTAGCAGCTTGAAAAATGTTGCTATAGTGACCCACGCCTGTATTTTGCGCATATTACGCAAATATTACATTGCCGATTTTTGCGATCAAGAAAATAATCTTGAATTCGCGAATATATGACGAATATTCTAACAACTATTCTCAAAATATTGCGAATTCGAATATTAGCCCTGCCGCTCATCACTAGTGAAGACCTGCTACACTCACCCGATGGAAGACTCACTAAAAGAGCTAATCTACAAAGCTGAAGCTAATGGGGGAGAAGATTGGCTAAGAAAATGCTTGTCCCTATGCTACTTACCTTCCGATGACATATCTTCTGATTCAGTCTTCTGCGCAGTCCCCTGCACGAGCCACAAGCTAATCGATCCTTCTCTGGTCGATGCAGCGCGCACGCGCAGTAAATATCCAATCGTATTGGAGGTTAGTAAGAGGAATCATAGGGACAGAGTAATCTACTCACCTCAGCCTCCACTAGCTAAGAAAGCCAGAAGCAGGAATAGATCCCCGGAGCCACATAAAGCAACTTCTAAGAAGAATCACATATTATCTTTAACCCCCCCCCCTCCTTCAACTGTCACAGGATCGCGCCAGGAGGGTGAGACATTTATTTCTCATTGTGACAATATTTCTTTGTACACCACACCAATTACATCAAACACGTCCATTTCAGTAGATAAAATCAATTTATTTAATGATTTTATAAACTTTTTGTCAGTGAGAGATAAAAAAGAAAATATTGCTAATCTTTAAGAACAATCAAAAATTCTAAACAATGACAAATTGCCTAATTTAAATATTCATCAATCGTCTACATCTCCTATACCCGTATCTGACATACAAATAAAAGTATTTCTGATACATGCTTTAAGGAAGCCATTGTCTGTCACATATCACCTTTAGGTTTTCATCTCCCTTTATCCACTAAGGAAAAAATATGAAAGAGAGAATATATAGATTTATATTCTTTTCTTCAGTCAATTAAAGATAAACCTGATAAAAAAGATTCTAAGAAAGAAGAAGCGAAATTTTCAAAAAATAGATCTATATTTAATTGGATTCAAGCATTTTCTATCTATTCAGTAGTGCTAGGAGAAAAGCACCCAGAACTCTGTAGTAAACTGTTTTATCATATGGATTCTGTATTGGAAGCCTACCGGAATTTCGGTGGCAATGCTTGGAATTCATATTATTAAATGTTACGTCAAAAATTGGCAGTTTACCCAAATCTTCAATGGAGAAATAAAGATGTAGGCCTTTGGATTAATCTTATGTTTCTTAATAAAACACATCTTTTTTGTCAAACAACAAACAGCCAATTATATTCAAAAAGAGGTATCTGCTTTGCTTTTAACGAGAACCAGTGCAAGTGGGCAACCAATTGTAAATATCACCACGAGTGCACCTTCTGTAATGGATCCCATCCAGTATTCAAATGTTTTAAATTGATGGGAATGGCGGAACACTCTAACCCAAAAGATGCTCACAGAAAAAGCTGTGAATATCCAAGAATGAATCCCTTGGCTAAGCTTGTATCCAAACAAACAGATGGCTGATATGTTAAAATTAGTTTTTTTGGAAGGTTTCTTTGTTCCAAAATAAAAAGGAATAGGTTGTAAGTTAATAAAAAACGTAAAATCAGTTAACATTAATCCGGTAATAGTAAAAGAAAAAATTTACAAAGATATACAAGAAGGTAGGGTAGCGGGTCCTTTTTCCGCTCCCCCCTTCTTTAATTTCCGTTTATCCTCTTTTGGTTTTGTACCAAAAAAGGAAATTAATTCTTTCCGTTTAATTCATCACTTGTCCTATCTAAAAATTACTCATTAAATGATGAAATTGAAAAAAAAAAGTTGGCTCTGTATCATACACATGTTTTGACTCGGCTCAAAAAATTCTTAATGAGTTGGGTCAAGATACATTATTAGCCAAAACAGACAAAAAATATGCTTTCAGATTATTGCCTTTTCCCCCAAGTGTTTTAATACTCTAGGATTTCAATTTCAAGGATCGTATTTCTTTGATAAGGCTGTACCGGTGGGTTTCACACTATTATGCTTCTATTTTGAAGCCTTCTATACTTTTTTAAATTGGATTTTAGTTCAACCTCCAGCTAAAGGAAAAGTAATTCATTTTTTCAATAATTTTTTATTTTGTGAAAAAGGCGATTCTGATGACTGCATGTTTATACTTTGTAAACATGTCAAAACAATTCAATAATCCCACTAGCTGTGGAAAAAACGGTTCTTCCAACAACATATCTAACTTTCTTGGGCATTAATATTGACACAAAAAACATGCAATTTAGCATTTAATCCGAAAAAATAAAAAACACTAGAATCGCTACTTCAAATTTACTTATTCGAAAAAAGACCATCCTGAAGGATCTTCAATCTTTACTGAGTTCTGTGTGATTCCAATAGGTAAGTCTTTTCAAAAAGGTTATATAGGGCTACTAAAGGTAAAACATCACCTTTCTCACACGTATGTATAAATAAACAATTAAAAGAAGATCTAAAAATCTGGTTATTATTTTTGGACAATTTTAATGGTCATACTATATGGCAACAGGACTTTATTGATTCAGTAGCATTAAAATCAGATGCAGCACAATCGATTGGGTTTGGTGTGATTTTTCAAAATATGTAGTCTGCTGAATGCTGGCCTAAAAAATTGTTTTCAAACGGTTTGACAAAGAATTCCGTTTTTATTGAACTGTTTCCAGTACTGGTTGCCTTAAAAGTTTGGAAAACTCATTTATTAAACAAAAGAATTTTACTCCATTCCGATAATCAAGGAGTGGTCTACACAATAAACTGCATGTTATCTAAATCAAAACCAGTCACTAAATTGCTAAGGGAATTAGCATTAACCTGCTTATGTAACATAATTTGGATTAAAGCCAAGCATATACAAGGCAAAACGAATTTATTGGCTGATTCTTTATCCCAACAGAACATACAGACCTTCAAAAAGCTGCAGAAAGCACCCCATGTCTGGATTACCTCTGGGACATAATTTTTTTTCAATTGAAGATCTTTTGAGAAATTCTCTAGCCGAAAATACTTTGTCTTCTAACCCTCATCCTGGACAATGTAAACAGCTTTTTGTTACCAACAAAAAATTGATAAGTTCCAATATAATACACTAAACATGTTTCACTTCATAATGGAACTGGTTGAGAAAAAATTAGCAGTCAGTTCCATTCAAAAAATATTAGCTAGTATTTCTTTCTTCTTGAGAGTTAACGGTTTCAATCCTATTAGTTCAAATTTCTTGTTGAACCAAATACTAAAAGGTTTGAAAAAACAATCTACTTAAAAAGAAAGAATAAGACCAATTTCTTTAAACAATTTATGTAATATAATTAACAGTTTCCCTTCAATTTGCTCTTCTGCATTTGAGACACATCTTTTTCAGACTATGTTTCTTTTAACTTTTTTCACTGAGCTTCGTATTAGCGAAATAACTGCGATAAACAAAAAACAACCATCACCCATTTTACTATCTGACAAATGTTTAGTCGATTCACAATTAAAAATCTTTATAAAAAAGTCTAAAACAGATCAATATAATAGATAATTTGGATTGTTGGAAACTCCATTGTAGTTCAAGCGGAAAAATGTGCAGCAACATTAGGATTAAAAATAAAGATTAACATCTGCTGGAATGGAAAAAGGGACTTAAAAATAAAAGACTTGCTATTTCAATGTAACAAAATGTAAAAAAAAAAAATTCACCTTCAGATTTATTAATTGTTCATATAGGCGGAAACAACACATGAAGAGTTAGCTCCCTGAGTTTTATTTCCGAATTCAAGCAAATCTGGTCACAAATAAGATCAAATTTCCCAAAAGCTATCTTTATATTTTCAGAAATGATCCCCAGGCTCATCTGGTCTAACAAAGAACTACATTTCGTAGAGAAAATATTATGAAAAATGAATAAGCATTTAGAATTTTTTTTATTTAACTCAGGTTTTTGTTCGTACAGACACGTTGAAATGGAAGGATTTACAAGAGGCCTTTACTCTAATAATTCCTTATGTCTGTCTGACATTGGAAACTATATTGTTAATGTAGGTTTCCAAAACATTATAGAGTCAGGCTTGCGATGTTTGGGGATGCCATGTAATATTACATGGCGTATGGGGTAAGTCATATGTTTGAGTGGACATGAGTTATTAATTGTACTAATTTATTGGATTGGTAAATGCAAAATGGTAAATAATCAAACATCGCGGCCTATATAATCCACAAATAAATATGTCTTATTATACACAAATAAATTGGTTTAGTTAATATCATTTAAGGGTTGTTGTCTGTTATTCAAAGGAATCTCTGGAACCTAGGCCACCATGAATTGGCCCTATATCACTGTGTAATACAATGAAGGGAACACATGGTGGCATGGTTCCGTTCATTGTATATTGTGATAGGTATCATCCACGAGGATCAACTGTATTTATGGTCAGTTATCTTCAACTTTATCTTCATTGGATGGCAGCCTAACAGTCAAGGCAAGAGGACATCTGTAAAAGAAGAAGTTAAACATTAATTGCACATTCACGGCGCAAAGAAGCATCTGTCCCTCCCACCTGCCAAAATGTTTTTGTTTCATCGTGATGTTTCATTATGGGGTAAGTCGCTCATATGTTTGAGTGGACATGAGTTATTAATTGTACAAATTTTTGGATTGGTAAATATAAAATGGCAAATAATCGAACATTGCAGCCTATATAATCCGCAAATAAATGTTTTATATCCACAAATAAATTGGTTTAGTTAATATTATTTAACGGTTGTTGTCTGTTATTCAAGGGAATCTCTAGAACCTAGGACACCATGTACACAATGATGTATGTACTGATTAGAGCTTTAGGAGCTAATCTCTTATATTATAAAAATGAGTTTCTGTCTGTCTGTCTGTCTAGACGTCTGTCTGGACGTTCTTTATGCGCGACCAAAGGACTGGACCGATCTTCACCAAATTTGGCACACAGGTACATCAGGTGTCCGGGAAGGTTTTAGACCGGGTCTTGGCTCTGTAGGACATACCGTTCCAAAAATGACCTGCATTAGCCAATGCAAGCCCCCAACTGCTATGCACACGGTCACATGTCCCTTATCAGCCAATAGAAGCTTGCAGGCTCTTAGTCTCCACATACACACAGGTTTCCATAACAACCCAGCCATTTTTCTTCACTGCTATATGTCAGCTTTAGGCTAGGGCTACACGACGACATGCACAGCTCAGCAGACAGTATCACACATGATAGGATTAGATATATAGCTCAACAGATAGTATCACACATGAGAGGATTAGATACACAGCTCAACAGACAGATCGCACAGGGTATTATATTAGATACACAGCTCAGCAGGCAGTATCACACAGGATAGGATTAGATAGACAGCTCAGCAGACAGTGTCACACAGGATAGGATTAGATACACAGATCAGCAGACAGTATCACACAGGATCGGATTAGATACACAGGTCCGCAGACAGTGTCGCACAGGATAGGATTATATACACAGCTCAGCAGACAGTATCACACATGATAAGATTAGATACACAGCTCAGCAGGCAGAATCACACAGCATAAGATTATATACAGAGCTCAGTAGACAGTATCACACAGGGTAGGATTAGATACACAGCTCAGCAAGGATTAGATACACAGCTCAGCAGACAGTATCACACATGATAGAATTAGATACACAGCTCAGCAGACAGTATCACACAACTTAAGATTAGATACACAGCTCAGCAGACATTATCACATAAGATAGGATTAGATTCACAGCTCAGCAGACAGTATCACACAGGATAGAATTAGATACACAGCTCAGCAGACAGTATCACACAGGATAAGATTAGATACACAGCTCAGCAGACAGTATCACACAGGATAGGATTAGATACACAGCTCAGCAGAAAGTATCACACAGGATAGGATCAGATATACAGCTCAGCAGACAGAATCATACAGGATAGGATTAGATACACGACTCAGCAATAATTAGATACACAGCTCAGCAGACAGTATCACACAGGATAGGATTAGATACACAGCTCAGCAAGGATTAGATACACTCTCAGCAGAAAGTATCACACAGGATAGGATTAGATATACAGCTCAGCAGACAGTATCACACAGAATAGGATTAGATACATGGCTCAGCAAGGATTAGATACACAGCACAGCAGAAAGTATCACACAGGATAGGATTAGATATACAGCTCAGCAGACAGTATCACACAAGATAGGATTAGATACACAGCTCAGCAAGGATTAGATACACAGCTCAGCAGACAGTATCAAAAAGGATAGGATTAGATACACAGGTCAGCAGACAGTATCATACATGATAGGATTAGATATACAGTTCAGCAGACAGTATCACACATGATAAGATTAGATACACAGCTCAGCAGGCAGTATCACACAGCATAAGATTATATACAGAGCTCAGTAGACAGCATCACACAGGATAATATTAGATACACAGCTCAGCAGACAGAGCAGACAGTATCACACAACATAAGATTAGATACACAGCTCAGCAGACATTATCACACAGGATAGGATTAGATACAGAGCTCAGAAGACAGTATCACATAGGATTAGATACACAGCTCAGCAGACAGTATAACACAACATAAGATTAGATACACAGCTCAGCAGACAGTATCACACAGGATAGGATTAAATACACAGCTCAGCAGGTAGTATCACACAGGATAGGATTAGATACATAGCTCAGCAGACAGTATCACACAGGATAGGATTAGATACACAGCTCAGCAAACAGTATCACACAGGATAGGATTAGATACACAGCTCTGCAGACAGTGGAGCGGGGTGCTGTAGAGGTCACTGTTATGGGGGAAACTGTCGATATCTTTTCACCACACACAGAAACTTTAAATGAAATAGATTAAATATACCCATGCAAAGACTGGTCCTTCTGCTAGTCGCTTTATATATATATAAGAATGAGTTTCTGTCTGTCTAGACGTCTGTCTGTCTGTTCTTTATGCGAGACCAAATGACTGCACCGATCTTCACCAAATTTGGCCCACAGGTACATCAGGTGTCCGGGAAGGTTTTAGACCGGGTCTCAGCTCTCTAGGACTTACAGCTCCTGAGATATTCCCAAAAAATGACCTGCATTAGCCAATAAAAGCCAGTAAGCCTTTCACTTAAATCCGAACTGCCATTTACACCGTCACATGTCTCTTAATAGCCAATAGAAGTTCGCAGGTCCTACTCCAGGTTGCCATAACAACTGATCACAGGTTTTAGTTTGCAGGTCCTTAAATATTCAGTCATATGACGTATGACGGCATAACTACACTGTTACATGCATGGGGCAGGGGCCATTATTAAATGGCTGGGCGCTATGGAGTTCACTGTTAAAAGGGCAGGCACTGTGTAGGTCACTGTTAAAAGGGCATGCACTGCAGAGGTCACTGTTAAAGGGGTGGGTACTGTGGAGGTCACTGTTAAAGGGGCAGGTACTGTGGAGGTCACTGTTAAAGAAGTTGTCAATGTTAAAGGGGCGGTGACTGTGGAGGTCACTGCTAAAGGGGTGGGCACTGTGGAAGTCACTGTTAAAGGGGCGGGAACTGTAAAGGTCACTGTTAAAGAGGCGGCCACTATGAAGGTCACTGTTAAAGGGGTGGTCGATGTTAAAGGGGCGGGCACAGTGGAGGTCACTATTAAATGGGCGGGCACTATGGAGGTCACTGTTAAAGGGGCAGGCATTGTGGAGGTCACTGTTAAGGGGGCGAACACTGTGTAGGTCACTATTAAAGGGGTGGGCACAGTGGAGGTCACAGTTAAAGGGGCAGGCACTGTGGAGATCACTGTTAAAGGGGCGGGCACTTTAGAAGTCACTGTTAAAGGGGCAGACACTGTGAAGTTCACTGTTAAAGGGGTGGGCACTGTGGAGGTCACTGTTAAAGGGGCGGGAACTGTGGAGGTCACTGTTAAAGGGGCAAGCACTGTGGAGGTCACTGTAAAGGGGCAGGCACAGTGCAGGTCACTGTTAAAAATGTGGTCACTGTTAAAGGGGTGGGCACTGTGGAGGTCACTGTTGAAGGGGCGGGTACTGTAGAGGTCACTGTTATGGGGGAAACTGTTGATATTTTTTTACGACACACGGAAACAAAATGAAATAGATTAAATATACCCATGTGAAGCCGGGTTTTTCTGCTAGTCTCTTATCTCATATATATATATATATATATATATATATATATAAAAATTAATTTCTGTCTGTCTGTCTGGACGTTCTTTATGCTGGACCGATCTTCACCAAATTTGGCACACAGGTACATCAGGTGTCCAGGAAAGTTTTAGTCTAAGCTCTCTAGGACGTACAGTTCCTGAGATATTCCCCCAAAACAACCCACATTATACAAGCCTGCAAGTCTTTCTCTTCAAATCCCAACTGCCATAAACACAGTTTTACTCCAGATTTCCATACCAACCCAGCCATTTTTCTTTACTCCTTAAAGGGGCGAGCACTGTGGAGGTCACTGTTTTTAAAGGTGCGGGCACATTGGAGGTCACTGTTATTAAAGGGGTGGGCACAGTGGAGATCACTGTTATTAAATGGGCGGGCACTGTGGAGGTCACTGTTATTAAACGGGCGGGCGCTATGAAGGTCCTTTTTAAAGAGGCGGGCACTGTGAAAGTTACTGTTAAAGGGGATGGTCACTGTGAAAGTCACTGTTAAAGGGGTCGTCACTGTGGAAGTCACTGTTAAAGGGGCGGTCACTGTGAAAGTCACTGTTAAAGGGGCAGTCACTGTGAAAGTCACTGTTAAAGGGTCAGACACTGTGAAAGTCACTGTTAAAGGGGCGGTCACTGCGAAAGTCACTGTTAAAGGTACGGTCACTGCGAAAGTCACTGTTAAAGTGGCAGTCAATGTTAAAGGGGCGATCACTGTGAAAGTCTCTGTTGAAGGGGCCGTTACCGTGAAAGTCACTGTTAAAGGGGTGGTCACTGTTAAAAGGGCGGTCACTGTGAAAGTCACTGTTAAATGGGCGGTCACTGTGAATGTAACTGTTAAAGGGGCGGTCACTGTGAAAGTCACTGTTAAAAGGGGGGTTACTGTAAAAGTCACTTTTAAAGGGGCGGTCACTGTGGAGGTCTCTGTTAAAGGGGCGGGCACTGTTAAATTCACTGTTAAAGGGTCGGGCATTGTGAAAGTCACTGTTAAAGGGGCGGCCACTGTGAAGGTCACGGTTAAAGAGGCGGTCACTGTGAATGTCAGTGTTAAAGGGGCGGTCACCGTGAAAGTCACTGTTAAAGGGGCGGGCACTGTGGAGGTCTCTTTTAAAGGGGGGGGGGGGGCACTGTGAAAATCACTGTTAAAGGGGCGGCCACTGTGAAGGTTACTGTTAAAGGGGTGGTCAATGCTAAAACGGTGAAGGCCATGAAGGTCACTGTTAAACGGGGCGGGCACTGTGGAGGTCACTGTTAAAGGTTCAGGCCCTGTTAAAGCAGCTGGCACTGTGAAGGTCATTGTTAAAGGGGCGGGCACTGTGGAGGTCAATGTTAAAGGGGCGGCCACTGTGGAGGTAAATGTTAAAGGGGTGGGCACTGTGGAGGTCATTGTTAAAGGGGCAGGTACTTTAGAGGTCACTGTTATGGGGAAACTGTCGATTTCTTATTGCGACACGCGAAAACATAAAATTAAATAGATGAAATATACCCGTGCAAAGCCGGGTCCTTTTGCTATAATATATATAAAAATGAGTTTGTGTCTGGACCTCTGTCTGTCTGTCTTGACGTTCTTTATGCTCTAGCAAATGACTGGAGCTATCTTCACCGAATTTGGCACATAGGTACATCAGGTGTCTTGAAAGGTTTTTGATCGGGTCTCAGCTCTCTAGGACCTACCGTTCCTGAGATATTACCAAAAAATTGCCTGCATTAGCCAATAGAAGCCAGCAAGCCTTTCACTTAAATCCGAACTGCAATTTACAAGGTCACATATCTCTTATTAGCCAATAGAAGCTTGCAGGTCCTACTCCAGGTTGCCAGAACAAGTAATCACAGGTTTTAGCAGTTCGCAGGTCCTTAAATATTCAGTTATATGACGTATAACTGCACAACTACACTGCTACATGCATGGGGGACAGGGGACACTATTAATTGGACGAGCGCTGTGGAGTTAACTGTTAAAGGGACGGGCACTGTGGAGGTCACTGTTAAAGGGGCAGGCACTGCGAAGGTCACTGTTAAAGGGGCGGGCACTGTGGAGGTCACTGATAAAGGGGCGGGCACTGTGGAGGTTACTGTTAAAGGGGCAGACACTGTGGAAATCACTGTTAAAGAGGCAGGCATTGTGGAGGTCACTGTTAAAGGGGCAGGCAGTGTGGAGGTCAATGTTAAAGTGGCAGGCACTGCTGAGGTCACTGTTAAAGGGGCGGACACTGTGGGCATCACTGTTAAAGGGGCAGCCACTATGAAGGTCACTGTTAAAGGGGTGGGCACTGTGGAGGTCACTGTTAAACGGGCGGGCACTGTGAAGGTCAATGTTAAAGGGGCGGGTACTGTGGAGATCACTGTTAAAGAGGCGGGCACTGTGGAGGTCATTGTTAAAGGGGCGGGTACTGTAGAGGTCACTGTTATAGGGGAAACTGTTGATATCTTTTTACGACACATGGAAACATCAAATGAAATAGATGAAATATACCCGTGCGAAGCCGAGTCTTTCTGCTAGTGATATATAAAGTGTAGAAAAGTATCTAGTGTGGATAAAACTATGAGGCAGAAAGTATTAAAATTTTGATATATATTGTTACAACTGTAGGTAGGAACAGACAAGGACAGTGAGCCCTAAGGCTAGAACCTAGCCCACTTTTCCTACCTAATTCCTGTACAAGCTTTAGATAGCCAAACCACAGCTTGTTGACGGTCCGTAGGCAATTTAAGTGCAGAGACGGACAAACAACAAACATGCTTGCTGTGGGGAGAAACAGAACATTGCATCCTGTTGCTAAGTATGCTGTTGCGTCACCAGGGGGCATGGCTTAGAAACTTCCTAATAAGACGAAGAGCATGAATATCCAGAGCCGCAACCCATGTTCTTTTCTCAGCACCACACCCCTGTAGGTACTGCAGAGATCCCTGAACCCTCTGGGAGTCAAGAATTTTCTCTACCTTGTACTCCAGTTGACCTTAAGTCTGGGCCCAAAGTGTGCACAGATCATTCATGATGGCATTCACTACAGGACTTCTCCTGGTTACCTTGGCCTTAACTCAAACATCACATGCTGAGACATCACGTCATCTGAGACGCTCTGTAAACCAGAAGTTTAGTGCCAGCAACTACCAGATTTACTAAGCAATGAGACTCCTCCAAAACTTTAGGACGAAGATTTGGAGGCACAAACAATTTACCTAAAGGAATATTACTGAGAGCTATGACAGCATTGAATTTTGGAGGCAAGATCAGGATTAATGGCAGAAATGACAATACCAGTGGGAAGAATTTTAACAGGTTTAGTATCAATATACTCATAGGTCCCAAAACTACAAGACAAGGCATCTGCTTTCACATTACCCATTGTACCCCATTTTACTAAATCCCCAGTACTCTAGTTAAAGGCAGGACTATGTACCCCAACCAAGGTAATTTCCAGACAAATCTTTCATGACATGGCACACATCTCAGAATGAATGGAACCGATCTTCCTTTCCAAATCTGGAGTTTTATACTCAATAATTCCTCCAGCCAAAGCAGTAATATTCCCCCCAAATACCAGAATCAGTTCAGGTAACTAAAGTTATTTGAGACCCAAAGCAATCACAAAGTCTAAATGATCAAAGTTTCCGAATCCATAAAAAAAAAGCCAGAAACAGATCTCCCTTGTAAAAAGAAATTTACAGGCAATAGAACCCTGTCAATATTTTCAGGAAATACTTGTGTGTCTGAGTGACGTCCCCGATTATCACTCAGACTCTTGAAGTTTTTTGCCTCCGGCCTAGTTGGACATGATCACAGTAGATATGCAGGACTGCCACAGTTGAAGCAAAGGCCATTCTTGAAACGGTGTTCCTTCCTTTGTTGTAAAGACATGGTACCCACTTGCATGAGCTCTTCGGACTCCACTTGCACCTTCACCACATTAGACTGAGACACAAGGGAAGGGAGAAGGACAGACAGAGACAGGACGTACACACTAATGTTCCTTTAAACGTCAATCTAGTCGAATAGCAAGAGACATCACCTTGTCCGAGGACCCTGGGGTTGAATCACTATCTAACAGGTCCTTCAGAGTGTCTGAGAGGTCAGACTTGTGATATAAGGGTCAGATTGTTCCAGACTAACAAAGACTTGGTATGATGGTATACGTCCCTTATTTAAATAATACGGTTATCAAAGCCTGATAGGAACGTTAAAATACAAAATAATACATGTTTATTGATTATAATTATTTACAAATAGGGTGTGCAACCCCAACTCATTTGCACAACAGACTTAAAGAGGTGTTCACACTATATGGTTGGTAATTTTATATCAAGCACCATATATCAAAAACAATGGACCAGTGGAGTGCCGGTATAGAAAATGCACCCTGACTTTATTGTTCACGGTCCAGTTGTACCTCTACTGACAAAGATAGCGTCTGATGTTTGGCTCATACAGGCCTATTATATACCAACAGACAAACAGTCACAGGGCTAATTAGTGTATATGAAGCCTATGACTAACAATGGAAGTCTCCTAGATACCCTACTTACGGCTACTGCCACCATTAATAGTTTCTATCCCTAATGTTTTGGACACATTATCGTGCGTGTAACTCTAGCTCAATGCGTTTCTGTGCCCGGATATCACCGACACTTCATCAGAAGCCTACAATAAAGATACGCTGCTACATGTAAGTCACTGCCTGGTGCGATCAGTGACACTCCAGTTAGAGTATCGGCTCTAAGATGGCCGTGTGCGGCCACAGGAACGCTAGGATTTAAAGGGCCAACACCCCACTCCCATAGGTGTGGCTACGAGCCTGCCAACCGGATGGAAGGCAAGCTCCATACTAATCCACTGGCAGGAACACCCGGAGAGACGGTCCAGGCCACAGGGAAGAGTGCCAATGGCACTTAAAGATATAATGGGGGAACATTTGCGGCGGCCACAGTAAAGGAAATTATTTATATAGGCGATAGCAGGGTAATACAGGGAAAGGACCTTTACAATAACAACCCCATGTGCTCCTCTGCAATAAAGGAGCCATATAGCCCACTGCAAGCTGCATGTACATAAAACTAATGACATGCCAATCATGACATATTAGCAGGTAGAGCATGTGTCACTACCCAAAGACTCGTGACACATCTCGCTCGCACAGTATTGACAGAACACAATGTATTTGATGACAAATACCAATAAATCCCCAACTATGGGAATATAGGGCAATTCTGCATAACAGAAGTAATGCATGATAAGCTTGGGACATTCAAATGAAAGATGCAAACGAAATAGCATCATTAAGTTCCAGCCAGACACAGTACACCACCTGTGAAACTCAGAACAATACTCCTCGACAGGCTGCCTGCCTTGACGCAAAGAGAGGAGCTGACTTTTGGCGTAGGCTGTCCTGTCATCATACAGAAGACAGAGAAAAAACGGTCTACAGAATACAGCTTGAGGATATTAGCCAGAAGTGAAAATGTCCACTCCTGGTTGTCACCTTGCCAAAAAATTGGCAATTAAATATGCGCATTAATCGAATCGCGTAAGGACGTTAAGCAACTTTCCTATTGGGTTGGCTTGATAAATTACGACCTTACGCGATTTGATTAATGCACATATTAAATTGCCGATTTTTGGCATAAGATAAATTATATTAAAGAATATTTTATTTCAGTACTGACTAAGGTATTTTAGCCTTCTCACATTAGCCCACAAGTAAAAAACAGGCCGGTAATGGACCATTACTTGTGGGCCAATGTGAGAAGGCTAAAATATCTTAGTCAGTACTGAATTAGAATATTCTTCATTATTTAATATAGTTTATCTTATGGCAAAAATAATTAATCAATTAAATATGCGCATTAATCAAATCGCGTAAGGGCGTTAAGCAACTTTCCTATTGGGTTGGCTTGGTAGAATTGTCGAATATGTAGAATATAGCGCTATATTCTACATATTCAGTCAGTACTGAATTAGAATACTCTTAATTATTTAATATAGTTTACGTTATGCCAAAAATAAGCAATTAAATATGTGCATTAATCGAATTGCGTAAGGACGTTAAGCAACTTTTCTATTGGGTTGGCTTGGTAGAATTGTCGAATATGTAGACTATAGCGCTATAGTCTACATATTCAGTCAGTACTGAATTAGAATACTCTTCATTATTTAATATAGTTTATGTTATGCCAAAAATCGTCAATTAAATATGCGCATTAATCTAATCGCGTAAGGGCGTTAAGCAATTTTCCTATTGGGTTGGCTTGGTAGAATTGTCGAATATGTAGAATATAGCGCTATATTAATGGGTTCAGATGAAAAAGAAACAACTAATATAACTATACTGGATCAATATATTCAAATTATTCGCTAATTATCGAAGTGCCGATATTTGCAAAAAAAATTAGCTATTCAAATATTCGCGCTGAACACTAATAATTTGTAGAGTAAGTATATGTATATTTATCATTCTGCTTTATAAAGAGGTTGTCTCATAAAGACAAACCATATTCTATATGTTTTTCTATGCAACATGGATGTCATAAAGGTCTGGCTGGATGCAGCTTCACTTTACAACCAGCTGTAGGCCTGACATAACGACAGCTGGACCCGCTGATTGCTGCCATAGCACCTGTCTGAAATGCATTGTCTCTACTGGGACAATCCTTTTATATATGGTATCGTATAGTTCATTTGGTAACATTTTTCAATTGGATTTGGCAACACTGAGACACATCTTGAAGTCAGAAAGTCCAACATGTTAACAGTGATTTAAATAAAAAGTAATATGGATCCTAACATATGTTGGCTGCAGCTTATGATTTTATTAAGAAAATCATAAGCCCCAGTGAAAAGATCTGTCTGGGGTGACATCTGATATACAAAGAGGTATTTAGAGTGCTTTTCCTTGGTTGTATTGTTGTAGAAATATTAATATTAGAAATCCGCTCGCATCAGGCTTTGTGTAAGGACAGGCAAATCCCTCAACTGCAGTCAGACAAAGGTGTTACCATCTTGAGTTCTTCTGAGAAACTGCCCCTCCTCCACAGTCTGCTCACCTTTTATTTAGTCACAGTAACAATAGAAAGGGGCTGGCCACCCACCCGACCACTTACTTCATGTAACAAGAATACAGGAAGTGATGAGATAGTTCAGGTATTTGTCAAAAGACAGGGGAGGGCATCAACGTGGCTGGACAGTGCAATGCACACACCCCATCCCTGTATAAGGAAGGATGAGTCATGTCCATTGTCTGACCAGCCAGATGGCCGCCCATCCCCCATCACTTTGAGTAGTATTGAATGGGATCCATGCTGACTGTGATGGGGAATGGGCGGCCATCTGGCTGGTCAGACAATGGACATGATGGTTGAGGGATTGGCCTATGTTTACACAAAGCCTGATGCGAGCAGATTTCTAATATTAATATTTCTATAACAGTTGGCGAGCACAGTTAGGGAGATCATTTTTCCCCTCGTTATCAGCAGAACTTAAAGGAGACACAGCTTAATTTTCAAAAAGCAAAAAAAGGCCGGCAGAAGATAATATCCTTTTCCTTACTCTCAGTTTTGAGAAAGTTTTGCTCTTTGTGAACTGAAATCTGTGTACTCCAATCTGCTGATATCTGAAAAAAAAATCTACTGAAAGAACCTTTTGGTATATGTGGTTGTTATCTGCTGTGTCAAGGGGTGTAAGGATAAGGGAAGTGTTTTTCCGTTGTGTCGTTTTTGGTGGATCTGAGTTGATTGTACAGAGATTGTATGATGAGATAGTGTGTTGATCAGTACAGGGTATTGTGTTTTTTTGCTGTTGTAACTTCTTAACTTTATATAGAAACTGTTTTGTTGAATTTGGATTTTCTATTGCTGGATTTTGTAGACACTATCTTGATTTCCTTTGTGTCAGTTTAGCCGTGAAATCGTCCTATAGTTGCTTGTTCAGCTTAATGTTTCTATATCTGTGGCTGTTACACTGAATTGTAGACTTGTTTGGCATAATTAATACAGGTACTACATTGTAGAAAGGAGGTGCTCGTAGTTCTGTGCCAAAAGTATTGGGACAACTCCTAGAAATTGGCACCAGTGTTTTGTTTTCTTGTGCAATGGAAAGTATTTTTTAAAGAAGTTGCAAAGTTAAAGGACAGGGCAGCGATTCTTCAAGCTATGCAGGGATCTACTGATCCATGGCTGCAGGCTCAGGATTGTGTAGCAAATCTGATCGGTACCAAAAAATGACGCAAAAGGAAAGGCAAGTATGCTCTGATTTTTGCTGCTGGGTGGATAGCGGATAAATATCAGGAGTCTTGTAGGCTGAAGCTGAGATTGGAAGGAGAAGTGGAAAATTAAAAAGTGGAAATTGTTAAATTGAGAACTCTTGTCCAGCAGGCAGCTGAAGCTAGTGCTAATTATGAATGTGAAGTGTTATACTGATCTGCGCAAAGAGAATGAATGGTTATCTGAAAGCCTGACGCATGGACAGGGTGCTGTAAGGGAATTGTCTGCTCTCTGCAGGAGGACAGAGGATGAGCATTCTTGGTGCTTAGTGCAGCCAGAGTCATTGAAACAACCGTTGGAGAGTAATGTGTCTAGGATTAAAGGAAATGTATGGGCTGTAAGCATGGAGAAGTCTGAGGACTGTGGGTCGCAAAGTAGATGATGGACAATGTGTCTGACCCTGGAGTTGGAAGTGTTAACATAATGCCAGAAGATTACGTTTTTAAGTTAAAATTTTCTTTTTACTGAATATTCAATGTATATAGCAAGACTTTCTGTAACTGAAGTTTTCTATGTTGTTTTTTTCTTTCCTTTTTACAGGTCTTCTTTTACTAATCCATTTTTATTTTTTAGGCTTTTATTGATGTAATCAAGTTTTTTTCAGTTTTTCCTTTTTACTAACCCATTTTTATTTTTAGTCTATTATTCTGTTTTTCCTTTTTCATATTTGCCGTTTTTTCTCTTTCTTTCTTTCTTTCATTCCCTCTCTCTTCTCTGTAGATTTGGTTAGGAGTACTGGGGGTCTCATGATATTGTGTGGGAACTACTGTTTGAATTCAAGGGTTGCTGCTGAGCGAGAGGTTTTTGATCAGTCACTGCAAAAAGGGCTTTGTGTGCTGTTCAGCTTGACTATATAGAATTATATAGGCAAAGGAAAGTGAGTTGATGAGCTTTTTTTTTTTAAGCAGACAAAGTGATATATACAGTCCTGATCAAAAGTTTAAGACCACTTGAAAAATGGCAAAAAATCATATTTATCATGGCTTGATCTTAACAAGTTTCCAAGTAGAGCTCAAAATGCAACAAGAAGAAATGGGAATGAGACAAAACATTTTTTGAGCATTCAATTTAATGAAAACAACAAATAAACTGAACAGGCTGTTTTTCAGCTGATCAAAAGTTTAGGACCACATGCCTTTAAAATGCCAAATCTGTGCAAAGATGTGGATTCATTGTAATTTTCTATCAGGTAGTCACACTTTGTGATGGCAAAGGCAAAAAAACTCCCTTTTTTAAAGTGGTCGGGTTGTTGAACTGCATAAGCAGGGTCTCTCACAGTGCGCCATTGCTGCTGAGGTGGGATGCAGTAAGACAGTCATTTGGAATTTCTTAAAGTCTTAAATGTACCTGTGGGTTATGGAACAAAAAAGTCAATTGGAAGACCCCAAAAAATGTCATCAGCATTGAGCCGGAGGATCCAATTGGCTGTCCGTCAAGACACTTGATGATCCTCGACCCAAATTAAGGCCTTTACTAGTGTTGACTGCAGCCCCATAACCATCAGATGGCATCTGAGACTGAAGGGCTTCAAAAAGAAAAAAAGTCTTCAAAGACCTCGTCTCCTTGAATGCCACAGAACTGCTCGTTTGGACTTTGCAAGAGAGCACCAAACATGGGACATTCAAAGGTGGAAGAAAGTTTTATTCTCTGATGAGAAAAAATTTAACCTTGATGGTCCTGATGGTTTCCAACGTTACTGGCATGACAAGCAGATCCCACCTGAGATGTTTTCTACGTGCCACAGTGGAGGGGGCGACATTATGGTCTGGGGTGCTTTTTCCTTCAGTGGAACAATGGAGCTTCAGGAAGTGCAGGGGCGTCAAACGGCCGCTGGCTATGTCCAGATGTTGCAGAGAGCATTCCTCATGACTGAGGGCCCTCGTCTGTGTGGTAACAACTGGGTTTTTCAACAGGACAACGCTACAGTACACAATGCCCATAGGACAAGGGACTTCCTCCAGGAGAATAACATCACTCTTTTGGACCATCGTGCGTGTTCCCCTGATCTAAATCCAATTGAGAACCTTTGGGGATGGATGGCAAGGGAAGTTTACAAAAATGGACAACAGTTCCAGACAGTAGATGCCCTTCGTGCGGCCATCTTCACCACTTGGAGAAATGTTCCCACTCACGTCATGGAAACCCTTGTATCAAGCATGTCGAAACAAATTTTCGAAGCGATAAACGATAACGGCGGAGCTACTCATTACTGAGTTCATGTTTGAAAGTTGGATTTCTGTTTTGGGTGGGTTAGTTTTTTTGGGAGGTGTGGTCCTAAACTTTTGATCAGCTGAAAAACAGCCTGTTTCAGTTTATTCGTTGTTTTCATTAAATTGAATGCTCAAAAAATGTTTTGTCTCACTCCCATTTCTTCTTGTTGCATGTTGAAGCTCTACTTGGAACCTTGTTAAGATCCAGCCATGCTAAATATGATTTTTTGCCATTTTTCAAGTGGTCTTAAACTTTTGATCAGGACTGTATCACCCGGGCATACCAATAGCTGTGTGAGTAACCCATTTCCCACAGAAGTACTGTGTGTTTGTTTCCTGTGAGCACATTCCACTCCAGGTCAATTGGAAGCCCTATCCCGTGGTCAGCCAAAACCGAGGCTGGTATATCTTATTAGGAGACTCAGAGGCCCGCCGTGTGTCGACGAGAGCCCTTTTCCTCACACTGTTACTCCTTTTCCTGAGGTCTAACTAGGGTGTCCATGTGTCGGTGCCAGAACCCTAGGGCAACTCAGAGGTGAACAAAGGGGAGTAGCAGCCGTCCAGGTGTGTGTCGCAGGACAGTCCAAGCGTGTGTCGTGGGACACTGTAGGTGGAGCCTTTTAGAAGGCTCGAGCATGGGTTTAGGGAAATCTAGGGAACAGAAGGGTACCACTTCTGACTATAGGACAGCCAAGCAGTACATTAAATCCATCTGAGGAGGAGGAGTTGTTAAGCCACTCAAAGATTGGCACCAAGGGACTGTAGGTACAGAGTGGACCATCCCCAAAGAAGGGACCTATGAGGTCTGGATTGGGAAAAAGTTTGTCCGTGAATTCCCAACTAGACTCCAAAGACATGGTTCCCTCCAGAAAGCAGAACTGTGGCTGCACGAATCCATCAATCTCCAGCAACAGGGCATTCAAAAGTCCCAGACAGTGCGAACTAACACTGTCATGTACTCCCGTCCAGCTAAAGCTACAGAGTCCAAGAGAAGCGCTTTTCTCTTTCTCTCTCTCTATCTCTCCCTGTCTCTCTCATCCCTTCCTCATCTCTCCATCTAACCTTGAGACGATGCACCACGGTGAATCCAGCTTCTCTTCGTCCTGTTTTTAAGGAGGGGGGAAAGTGGTGCTCAAAACAATGATCTTCAAACTTTTTACTAACCATTCTAACCTCTCAACTGTCAATCAATTTTCTAACCTAGTAGGGAATTACGTTGAGAACCATCACGACTGCCTTTTCTTTGATGGTACTTGGGTCAGATTTTTGCAAAGATGGTAAAACTCACGGCCGATCCATGGCCTGAATGTTCCGCTGTAACCCTTTTATTCCATAAGGTATGCCCCCAGGCAGCCCCACGGGTTATCACCCTATGTCCACCACCGGGTTCGGGGGTTTCTCCCGGACCCAGACTCTATAACCAGTGTTTATTCTAGTCAACCAGGTGATTGGGTCGTGCTAAAGAAACATCTGAGGACGGGACTAGAGCTGAGATATCTTGGGCCATTCCAGGTGCCTCTGATGACACCAACCTCTCTGAAGTTCGAGGGACGAGACAACTGGATCCACACCAGTCATTGCAAGAAGCTGCTCAACTAAGTCAAAGAATGAAGAATATCACTTTTGCTTATTTGTTACAAGGCGAAATTTGTTGATAGCACATAACGATACATTCCTAGAGGGCAATATCAGCTATAGGTTTAATATTAGCTCTGGCTCCTGCTCCTCGCTTGTTAATCCTGTATGGGTGTCCGGGCAGCTAGGCGACCCGTAGATGTGGTATGGTTATGCCTGGCTAGCAGATACCATTGACAAGGGTCAGGCCCATACTGACAGGAGCAGGGCAGAGGCGGAGCTATGACTAGTGAGGGTCGAATCCTTTTTAAAGCTTTGGGAGGTCTTGGGGCTCACTGGTTTTCCATTGGATCCGGGCGAAAGGAAATAGGACATGTACTTATATTTTTCTGTTTCCATTCCTTCTATATGCCGGAGTGAGATGTTCCTGATGTCTAATCAACCGAGTTACCGAAGCCCGAACAGACAAAACGCCCTGAAGACCAAACCATGGACCAGATGCAGAGGATTCCAAACCAGCCGGCGACCAAGGTGAAATGCCACCTCCTGAGTCACCTCCCGAAGAAAAGAAGCTACGTGTCAAGATTGACTTTCTGTTTTCCATCATCTGTTTTGTTTTATGGATTCAGGACTTTTCGTAGACAAGTCTGTTTTTTTCAAAGAAGAAGATCAAGATTCATCGAGGGACACTGGGGAGCATATGACAAAGAGGAGGGACTGTTGTGGAAATTTTATTATGCAGACATTTTATCTTAGGATGTGTGTGTTTTTATAGATTGTCATCTGTCTCCCTGTGTCGGATTTAACCGAAGAACGCTCTAGCAGAGGATATTTGGGTTGAATCGGGTTAAAACCATCAGTATGAAAACCTTCTCATGGGCTTGGAGGCGTGTTCTCAGTGTGTAGGGGGCGTTTTCTGTTTTTTGAGCACTAAGTGCAATGCACTGGGCTTCTTCCCTTCAAATGTCTATACACATTAGAGAAGTGAAGTCTGCATAACGAGAGATACATATTATACCTCTGCTGCGGCTTCGCTATCCCTTTCTGGATACATATCTGCTTTTAAGACACGCATGTCTGCCTTGTCGGTATAATCGTATCGTATACTGACAATAGCCATAGCAATGTCTCGCAGATAATCTCAAACCTATAAGAACCAGTACAATGATCTTCACTAGATACTGGTCACTTTCAGCAGTATTGAATGAGATCCATGCTGACAGTGATGGGGGATGGACGTCCACCTGGCTGGTCAGACAATGGACATGACTCATCCTTCCTTCTACAGGGATGGGGTGTGTGCATTGCACTGTCCAGCCACGTTGATGCCCTCCCCTGTCCTTTGACATGTACCTGAACTATTTCATCTTCCTGTTTCATCACTTCCTGTATCCTTGTTACATGAAGTAAGTGGTCGGGTGAGTGGCCAGCCCCTTTCTATTGTTACTGTGACTAAATAAAAGGCGACAGTTGCTCAGAATAACTCAAGATAGTAACACCTTTGTCTGACTGCGGTTGAGGGATTTGCCTGTCCTTACACAAAGCCTGATGCGAGCGAATTTCTAATATTAATATTTCTATAACAGTATATACAGTGGCAATCTAGTGGTTTATATTGTAGTCACACCTTCATATAAACAATAGCATGTTAAAGGGATTCCAAGTCAATCAAAAAGAGTTGGGTTCCAAATGGTATAAAAACTTCCCTGTGTTCCATGGCAGCTAGGTTGTGGTTTCCTTTCTGCCCATGATATCTTCAGAAAGAAAATAAATTATAAAAATAAATCTCTGGTCAGATGACAGCACCTTTGTTTTATGTGTTTAGGCAAGAGCTCCTCTATAAACCACATTAAAGTCTTGTTAGATTAAAGGATAACTGTTGTATATATACATTTTTTTGGAGTATTGGATTGTGGTGATTGATATCACCTTGGTGGCCCTATTTCAACTTTTCACTGTGTATTCAATTATTCATTATTCTGAATGGAGGGCCACTGTGGAGTCATTATACTGTGAGGGCCCTTTACATAGTATAATGACCCCCAGTGTCCCTCATTTAGTATAATGATCCTCAATGACCCTCCATTCAGTATAATGATCCCCAGAGCCCCCTCTATACAGTATTCCCCCAGTGTGGGGGCTACTGGGGGTCATTATTCTGAATGGGGGCGACTAGGGGTTATTATTCTGAATGCAGGGCCACTGGGGGTCATTATACAGTGGGGGGGAATTGGGGGTTCATTATACTGTGTGAAGGGCCACTAGTGGTCATTATACTGTATAGGGGCCCCTGGGGGTCATTATACCGTGTGGGAGCCACAGGGGGACATGTAAATGTAAAAAAAATGCCTCATGGGGGCCTACTGGGATTTATCGCCCAAGGGCCCACATGAACCTGAAGCCGGCCCTGGTGACAGTTATCCTTTAATACATCCTATTGCTTATGTGAAACAGCTATACCCTAGCATATCGTTACTTGAGACTAAAAGCATATGACATAAGCAGTACACATGATCCTACTGAATTTGGCAAAGGTCCTCTGTCTTAGTAAACACTTAAACCAGAGTATGTGGCACCCAACAGCCTACAATGGTCAAGTTATACCCACATGCTATATCTGACAACTAAATCTAATAATAGGAATGCCCTGGGCTCAGGGGTCTATAAGTAAATACATCCAGCTCTTAGTTTAATAGCAGAAATTAAGTAGAATTAAGTCAAAAGTCCACTTTCCCACATAAAATGAGACCAGTGTTATAACTAGCACATGGTAATAATGTAGGTTTTTGTGTGTTGACTTGTTAGAAGGCTTCAATGCTAAAAGTATAACCATCAACAGATTAGAATACTTACATTTGATAGTTACAGTTCTATCTGCCAGCCATAGAGTATTAAATGAACAAGTCATAAGTTATTTGTTCACCAATAATAGATTTATATGTCTTCTGTATGCTTTGACCTTTTACTGCAAAATAGGAGTTTATGGTCTTCTGTATAATGTCAGCAATACTTTGTATGATAATGTTTCTTATTCCTAGCCGGCAGCATCCTAGAAATGAGAGATCTGTGCTGTTTCCAGGAGACACGATTATGTTAATGTACTGTATACATATTCATTGGTTGATGAACTGCAAACAAGTAATTTTCTAAGCAGACATGGCTTCCAGGTGCAGTCCATAAACAGTTCTCACTGTCTCAGTTTCTTATTTGGTTATCCAAACTGTTCTCAGGTTGGAAGGGCTTTAACAATTCACTTCATTCCAAGTGAGAAGTCCAAAAATAAATAACCTGTGAACTTGAGGCTTGGTTTATGTTATGGCCAGACATTACAGCCAAGCCATTTCTATCTGTGGCCAATTGGCTGCTGTAGGTAGGTGGGTAGCTGCACTATCTGGTTGTACCCTCTGACCATTGAAGGATTAAAGAGGATCTGTCACCGCCTGCAAGTCCTATGAAGTACAGTAATACATATATAGATCTGCTGCTGACCTTGGATCAGTAATTTGTACTCACCATTGTTCGCGGTGTGTGCCTACAAACTGGCCCTGGAATGCATTGAGAGGAATTCTCCTGGAGTCTTATGAATGCTCATGAGTCCTCTTAATGCATTCAATGGGTGGCTTACAGACACACAGCTATAAAATGGGGGTGAGTATTGACATAGAAATTGCTGATCTTAGGTCAGAGGATGTATTACTGTACGATAGGGCTTGTAGGTGGTGACAGATTCCCTTGAATATCCACACTACCTATGTGGGGGTTCTGTTTGGACCCCTGTTGTCAATTCTGATGCTTGATGACACGAATAGCACAGCTTCACTTGTACTTTTCAAAATGAAGGAAACTTTGAAGGAACCCAGACATTTTAATATCAGCACTAAAGTGACACATACAGGAAACCAATGTAGAATAAATAAAATGCAACACCCCTATGACTCTCTCTTATTCAGATGTATTTATAGAACTTTAGAAAACAGGAAACTACTAAAGTTGCCTCCACCAGCTTTTTTGGTGTATTAGTCACCATGCCAGTTTTACATAGTCCACACCCTCACATCCTCTTGGATTCGAATCAAGTACTTGTCAAAATTATGGTTTTCATACATGTGGTGCATTTTTTTTACAATGTTCTTAGAATATTGCATTTGAAAACTGTAGTGATACAATTATACAGAACAAAATTTTAAGAAAATTTGGTAAAAACATTAACTTAAGGAAGAAAAGCTGAAAAGTGATTTGAAAGGGCAATTAAGCATTTACAACCATATTTTTCTCCAATGCATCTGAAAAAGAAATTCAATAACTGGTCTTGATGTCTTCATTAAAAGGTCATATTTTCATACCTCTCAACCATCCGCGGTCCCAGTACAGGGGAGGTATGCCCCGCTCTCGCTTCCATAGGACGTATAGACAGCTGCCTGCAATGTATGAAGCAGAGAGGCGTTGTCGGCTCCCTGCTCCATCATTCCTTCCCCCTGCCGGCGGTCCACACTGCTGGTCTGGACAGGGCGAGGGGCTGGCTAGCAGTTCTGTGTATGCTGCTGCTGCCTGGTGTGGTCCCTTGTAGTGCTGAGGTCCTGGCTTTGCACTCCAAAAATATGCAAATTGGCTTTCTACAAAATTGACCCTAGTGTGTGTTGGGGTTGAGTGCCCATATGGCAGCCATTGACTTACTTCCCAGGGTGTTGCCCCAGCCACTCAACAATTCCTATACTTTAAGTCCCTGTGAGAAAAGAGCATTGTCATATCACAAATAGGAATGATTGCAGACAACCATGTTATTGTGAGAGCCACTGTGGAAATGAACAGATAAGCTACCTGGTCTGTCTTCCAAAGGCCAGGAAAAACTGTGGATTTTGCTGAGAGAATTGGACATCATCCATTAAAGGGGAATGCATTACTGCATGTGGAAATTTGAATTAATGGTCATTCATGTAAAACATAGGTGACCTGAATTCACTAGGGAGGACCATACTGGACAAGATGGATAGGTGTCCTGATGGGGCAATCCTAATAACTCAAAGCCAAAAACGTGAATATTAAACTATGATGTATGTGTACAGGGAGTGCAGAATTATTAGGCAAATGAGTATTTTGACCACATCATCCTCTTTATGCATGTTGTCTTACTCCAAGCTGTATAGGCTCGAAAGCCTACTACCAATTAAGCATATTAGGTGATGTGCATCTCTGTAATGAGAAGGGGTGTGGTCTAATAACATCAACACCCTATATCAGGTGTGCATAATTATTAGGCAACTTCCTTTCCTTTGGCAAAATGGGTCAAAAGAAGGACTTGACAGGCTCAGAAAAGTCAAAAATAGTGAGATATCTTGCAGAGGGATGCAGCACTCTTAAAATTGCAAAGCTTCTGAAGCATGATCATCGAACAATCAAGCGTTTCATTCAAAATAGTCAACAGGGTCGCAAGAAGCGTGTGGAAAAACCAAGGCGCAAAATAACTGCCCATGAACTGAGAAAAGTCAAGCATGCAGCTGCCAAGAAGCCACTTGCCACCAGTTTGGCCATATTTCAGAGCTGCAACAAAGGCTGAAAGATGACCACCACTGAACAAGACACACAAGCTGAAACGTCAAGACTGGGCCAAGAAAGGTTTTATGGACTGATGAAATGAGAGTGAGTCTTGATGGGCCAGATGGATGAGCCCATGGCTGGATTGGTAAAGGGCAGAGAGCTCCAGTCCGACTCAGATGCCAGCAAGGTGGAGGTGGAGTACTGGTTTGGGCTGGTATCATCAAAGATGAGCTTGTGGGGCCTTTTCGGGTTGAGGATGGAGTCAAGCTCAACTCCCAGTCCTACTGCCAGTTTCTGGAAGACACCTTCTTCAAGCAGTGGTACAGGAAGAAGTCTGCATCCTTCAAGAAAAACATGATTTTCATGCAGGACAATGCTCCATCACACGCGTCCAAGTACTCCACAGAGTGGCTGGCAAGAAAGGGTATAAAAGAAGAAAATCTAATGACATGGCCTCCTTGTTCACCTGATCTGAACCCCATTGAGAACCTGTGGTCCATCATCAAATGTGAGATTTACAAGGAGGGAAAACAGTACACCTCTCTGAACAGTGTCTGGGAGGCTGTGGTTGCTGCTGCACATAATGTTGATGGTGAACAGATCAAAACACTGACAGAATCCATGGATGGCAGGCTTTTGAGTGTCCTTGCAAAGAAAGGTGGCTATATTGGTCACTGATTTGTTTTTGTTTTGTTTTTGAATGTCAGAAATGTATATTTGTGAATGTTGAGATGTTATATTGGTTTCACTGGTAAAAATAAATAATTGAAATGGGTATATATTTGTTTTTTGTTAAGTTGCCTAATAATTATGCACAGTAATAGTCACCTGCACACACAGATATCCCCCTAAAATAGCTAAAACTAAAAACAAACTAAAAACTACTTCCAAAAATATTCAGCTTTGATATTAATGAGTTTTTTGGGTTCATTGAGAACATGGTTGTTGTTCAATAATAAAATTAATCCTCAAAAATACAACTTGCCTAATAATTCTGCACTCCCTGTACTTGCACCCATTTTAAAATTTCGTAAATGGATGCATTCAACAATTGTGTAAAGTTTCCTTCATTGAGGACCATACTGGACAAGACGGATAGGTGTCCTGATGGGGCAATCCTAATAACTCAAAGCCAAAAACGTGAATATTAAACTATGATGTATGTGTATTTGCACCCGTTTTAAAATTTCGTAAATGGATGCATTCAACAATTGTGTAAGGTTTCCTTCATTGTTTAATTTATTCTGTATATATTGTACAAATACAAGAGTGAATGTATGGCCACTTTGTGCAGCATGAAGCTATTTCTGAATACTTCTATGATCTCTCCCAGTTCATACCTTTTAAACATTTTCATACTACATCTTATGTGCATTAAATGTTTCCCAGTTTTAGGTTTTTTGATGTTTACAGTATGTACGGTATGTGGTTGTCTACTAATTTAGTAATATAAAAGATATGTGGACAAGGATGCATGAGGTTGAGTTGTTGATAATACTATAAGTCAGGCATGTCCAAAGTGCGGCCCTCCAGCTGTTGCAAAACTACAACTCCCAGCATGCCTGGATAGCTTAAGGCTATTAGGGCATGCTGGGAGTTGTAGTTTTGCAACAGCTGGAGGGCCGCACTTTGGACATGCCTGCTATAAGTCTCCAGCAATGATAATTTCCACTAATATCTTACCATTTAATCTTACCATTCATGTGATTGTTTGCAGACTGGACATACCTACCACATGGTGTCAGGTTCATAATTGGATATTTGTCCAGTCTTTTACAAATAAAACATGGCTATTTGGGGAGAGCAGGAAACTTAGTATATCAGTGTTTTTGGGTCTTCGTAAAATTTTTGTTAGCAATTTGTATGCAACAATATTAATATCCAAGCTGAAAAATCTGACACTGATTGCAGTTGTAGATTCTTACATTGATTAATGTGTGGATTAGGCCCATCCACCACAGTCTCCTTCTGGAACCTGCTTCAAGAAGTGACATGTCACCTCTTTTTTTCACAACATGGATTTCAAATCCATGGAAGAAAAATCTTTATGTGTCATAAACAATTAGGGGAGCAGGTAAATTTAGTATATTAGTGTGCAAAGCTGTCACCAAACAACAGGGGGCTACATTGAAGAATCTAAAATACAAACATGTTTAGGGACTTTTATCAAGACTGGTGTCCTCATATGCCAGTCTTGATCCTGATGCGCCAAAATGAGATGTGTTAAGAGGCAGATACCTCATATTAAGTTAGTAGCACCGCTGGCAGTCTGTGTGCAAAAAAATGGTCTACACCAGCTAGGGTCTGGCGTTGACTTCTGCTATAACTTATGCCAGATGGGGCTGACCATGTGAAGCCCCACCCCTCCTCTAAGGCCAGCTCATTTCTCGCCACTTTAGAAAAGTGCTGGAAAGCTCAAAAAGTAGCAAATTATAGCGCAACTTTGGCGTGATCTTTCATAGTTTTTATGTCTTCAATATGAATCCATGTAGAAAATACAAAAGAATCAAGAACAACCATGGAATCAAAAGGTGGGTCCAAATTTTTGACTGGTAGTGTAGATCTGCCTCGAGCAGCCAATTCCTGATAATGTGTGATTGTGCAAATGTTTGTTCACAATCAGCATATCCTTTGCAGACATTTCTATGACTGAAGATCAATTCTATACATTTCATTTTAGTAGGGTTGTTTCTGCAGCAAGTGCATGCATTTTTTTATTTTTTTTTGCAAACCCCATTCATATGTATGGAACTGACATAGAAATTGTTGCATGAAATCTGCTGTGTGTGAACATATCTCATTGGGGACACTAATGAACAATAAGCAAATGCGGTCCGCAAAACGGGAATGGGACACCAACGGTCGTGTGAACGAGCCCTTATTTACACAATCAGTGTTTGGTCAGTGATTTCCATCAGTGATTGTGAGCTAAAACCAGCATTTACTAAAGTGTCTGTGCCTGTTTTCATGCATAAAAATGCTGTTTTATTGCTATTGCAATTTTTTTTGTCACTTTTACTATTGAAAATGCGCTGTTTTGGAGGCATTTGTGCCTCAATTGCCTGCTTTGATTTTTTTAGACTGATTCAGATGTTTTATAACTTTTGCGCATATTTTCTGTATTTTCCTATTTATGCAGGTGTGCCTTAATTTGCGCCTCATTTAGTCGCAAACACTGTCTAATTTCTACTCCACTCCAGAAATGGCATACTTGTATACGTCTGTTTTGAGTGGTAAGTTGTGCCACATTTTGCCTACAAAGTTGCCCTTTCATGGAGATGTGTGCATACTTTCAGCTCACTTGCGCCACATTTTCATGCACATTCTAATTAGACCAGTCTTAGTGAATATGAACCTGTCGTACTGATAAAGAACCACTAGAGGTCAAAATAATGCCAATACAACTAGTATCATTTACTAAGTGCTCTGAGATTTTTTTTATAATTGGCAAAAGAGCAACAGGCTAAGCAAATATGCCTGCCTAATTGAAAGCCTAAAAGCCAGAAAATTGTGGCTTGCGTGTTTTATAAACACATGTTTCTTTATACAGTCCTTGCATTAACAACTACTGTATGTACTTGTGTTTGAAAGTCCCTTTACATGGGTCACGGTCAGGGAAATTATCAATAACCAGCATTCCTACGGACGCTCATTCTTGACACTTGCCCCGTGTAAATGTACCACTGCTTACCTGCATTTTTCCTGTGTCACATTAAATCATAATTTGCCTGAAGCAGATTGTTCTGTGTAAACCAGAATCTGCTGAGCCCAATTTTTTTTTAATTCATGGAGATAAATGAAGCAGTAGTGTTCGCTTGTCTACATACAGAGGGGATCATTGTTGCGCTCCCCTCTCCTTATAGGGGTTGTCCGGGTTCAGAGCTGAACCCGGACATACCCATAATTTCACCCAGGCGGCCGCCCCTGACGTTAGCATCGGAGCATTTCATGCTCCGATGCTCTCCTTTGCCCTGCCCGTTTTACAGGCTAGGGCAGCGCTAAAGCCGGCCCATCAGTGCCGGTGACGTCACCGGACTCACTGCTGGGCGGAAGCCTCCGCCTGGCAGCCCTATGGAGAGCCGGATACTTCACTGGAACTCCAGAAAATGCCTTTGCCCTGTGCGATTTAGAGCAGGGCAAACTAGAGCATTGGAGCATGAACTGCTCCTATATTCAAGTCAGGAGCGCTGCCTGGGTGAAAATGGGGATATATCCGGGTTCAGCCCTAAACCCGGACAACCCTTTTGAGGATAGACAGTTGTTGAGAACAAACAGTTTGTTCCTGATAATTGCCTTGTTAGTTGGCCCGTGTAAAAGGGCCTTGAGAATGTTGGTTTATTTAATAATGCATATTGTTAGTCCTACATGCTCGAAATAACAAAGAGCATGTTAATTTGGAGAGCGAGTTGCAGATTCTTACACTACTTGCTTATGCAATAAAGTTATCAGGGGAATACATGGAAAAATCATTTACATTCAACAAAACAAGATTAATATATTTTCAAAGGAACAACATGACATGACAAATATAATGGGATAATGGAAAGCATTATGTTGTTTATAATAATTTATCTTTGACAACTTGCTCTTTTACTAAGATTTCTACTACAATACTTTCTTTTTTCTGTACTACTGTATAGTGAACTATAGCTTTTAAAGAGGTTTTCCAACATCAGAAACAAAACCACAGAAAATTCTATTACAGACCCTGTCAGTCAGCATTGCACAGAAATTCCTTCTCGCTAGGCCTTAGTATACAGAGAGTAACTGATCTCTCTGTAAGTTACTGCTTCTGCTACAGAAAAAAAAGAGAGAAAGAAAGTAGAACTTAGAGTCTGCAATAGCCAAGCATAGGAGTCAGCAGGGTGACCTGTGACTACAGCTAACCAGACTTTGCTGCTTATGAGGGATTACCGTTAAGACACCCGTCACACTTAACCATGCCTCTAAAGACCTGTATCCCTCAATGAACACTACACCCATAATTGCCAGATTTCAATTGCTAGCCAGATGAATCCAGGGCCATGGGACAGAGCATCTTGGATGAGTTAGTGTGTGCTCTTGATTCTAAAAAAACACCCTAATGCGTTTCCATTTTAAAGAGACTTCACCTCCTATCAATAGGGGGTGCACAGTACCTTGGAGCACAGGGTATCTGAAAATGGTTTGTCCTTTAATGTAATGTTATATCATGTATTTTTATGTCTTGTATACTCCTAGCATAGCTCTGTATGGAAGTAATGGAGTTAAACTCTGACAAAATCCTTTGGAGGTGGTTGCTGGGTGGTGGCTGGCTCCACATCTAGCTCTAGAGTGTTCTAGAAGAGCCTGAGGAGGGAGTTAAGAGAGGAGGATGCACTGACATCTACTCCCTCTCCCTGAGCCTCAGGATTCAGAGAATAACAGATGGGATTGCTGCAAGATCTACAGCAAGAGAGAAAGGAGATAAGGTTCAGAAATCTGCATGGTCGAGCGACAAGAGTCAGTTATTAAGGTAAATGCTATTGAGGGCAATAAAGACTTTACTGCTGTGGAGGGATTACAGTTAAGAAATCCTACACATTTAAGGAAAGACTTGGCCCATTATATCTTTTAACCTCTATTCTGCCCTGCACATTGCAGGCATAACTACAAAAGTACAGTCTCCTGCCATAAATTCTACTATGTGTACAGTTGGAACTGTCTTTTGTTATAGTTAAATGTACTGCTACTCCTATTTTGCAGTACAGTAAAGGAAGACATTTATTCTGTTTAATATGGCCTGGTTACTGACCCTTGCACTATATGCTGGCCATTGCACATTACACATGCGTTGCCTTGCACCCATCCAAACACCTAACATCAAGGGCATGCCAGCTACCATCAGGCAGGACCCAAGCTGTGCTCCAAGGGAAGAAAGGGTGCCCCCTCTTCATGCTGCACTGGCCCTAGGGAAAAATGCTGAGAGGACAGCCACTGCGATAGACTGTGTTAGAACCGGAGTCTCTACCACTCCCATCCTCTGCTCCAGCTGCTTAAGGGCTCACTGTACTTGCAGCACATGCAGTAAATAGGCAAAACTCACACCTATAAGGGAAGTCCATTCCAGATTCTAATCACTATTCCATGATGGCCAGTTATCCACACTTTGGGTGGATATATTTTCTATTTATCAATCCATGTAAATGACCATAAAAACATTTATTACATTAAAAATAGAAGCATACATTCTACACATTTCAAGGTAACCCCCTTCTTCAGAAGTGAATAAACACAGCACATTTCTCCATTTAAATATATTGGACTTACCAATCTACTCGTCCTCCTACATTTCACTCCTCTGCAACCTAGAAGTGGTTTATCTGTACTTTCAAACATTCTTGTGGAACACCTAAAGGGTTAATAACGTTTGTAAAATTGGTTTTAAGTAACTTGAGGGGTGTAGTTTCTACAATGGGATCATTTATGGGGGGTTTCCACTATGTAAGCCCCACAAAGTGACCTGAACTGGTCCTTAAAAAGTGGGTTTTGGAAATTTTCTTAAAAATTTTAAGAATTGCTTCTAAACTTCTAAGCCTTGTAACGTCCTAAAATTTTTTAATAACATTTCCAAAATGATGCCAACATAAAGTAGACATATGGGGAATGTTATGTAATAAATATTTTATGAGGTATCACTTTCTGTTTTAGAAGCAGAGAAATTGCAATTGAGAAAATTGCAAATTTGGGTAAATTTGGGATTTTCTCATAAATAAAGGTGATATATATTGGCTCAAATTTATGACTGTCATGAAGTACAATGTGTCACGAGAAAACAATCTCAGAATGGCTTGGATAAGTAAAAGTGTTCCAAAGCTATTACCACATAAAGTGACGCATGCCAGATTTGTAAATTTTGACTTGGACACTGGGGCATCAATGACATTTGGTCATGAAAGGGTTAATAAACAAAAATTACCTACGAAGGTGTACATAGCTTTTAAGCTAGAGAGAGCATCAGGAACCCGGACATACAAATACAGACTTTGGAACAAGTGCAGACTTAGTGAAAACTACTGGAACCTAGACAAACCACAGGAAGCCAGTCCATCAGTAATAACTACTTGGACCAGTACACATATGGTAGTAGCTACAGACACTTTAACATATTGGAGAGTATCACACACAGACCTGGCAATGACTTCTGGAGCGTAGACACTTGGAATAAACACAAAGACTCAAGGTATCAGCTTCAGGAACAAGGCAGAAAGAACCAAATAGGTCCAACAGATAATGTTGCAAACATTATAGCACAGTCAGGGTCTGGACATTAAACTACCACAGAACTCAGAAACTAAATAGCAGATCAAACAGGTGCAGACAAAAAATCGGGAGTTTAACCCCATGAGTCACAGTGGTGCAATTTACAGCCAGAAGTAGCCACAGCCAGTATGCACAGAACAGTGTCAAACGTGCACTGTAAAAGGGTATTTTTATTTACAGCCATGAGCGCAAGATGTGCATCAGTTTTTACTAATTTGTATGGGGCATTTGAGAGGGTATATATACAGAATAAGGGCTGTTTCACACGAGCAAGTCCATTGTGGGAATCACGCTCTGTGTAGTGCACAGCATTATCATGAGTTATAATACTGTGTGCCTCTGCTTGACCTTACTTCTACAGAATCATAGCGACATAAAGCTGTCAGTAGGATCCTGTAGAACTAAGGTCAAGCTGAGGCACACAGCATTATAAATCATGATAATGTACTGCACTTCTGCATGTCCATAACAGAGATTCACAACCACACATAGAGCATGATTCCTGTAATGGACTCTCTTGTGTGAAACAGCTCTAATAGGTAATTTAGTTTTACAAAAGGTTTATAGATGACCCTATTCTGATATACGTTCATATGGAAACACTGTGGGGGTCATTTATTAAGACCGGGCTTTTAGATGCCTGTCTTAATGTCCCCTATAGTTGGCCTCTACATAACTTTGGCGGATCCACCGCCGCTTCTAAATGTAAGACAGCTTGCCAGCTGTCTTACATTTAGACCATTTTATATGCCTAAAAAAGGCGTAGAAGATAGTTAATGAGATGGATCTGCCGTTCCATCCCTATACCAGCCCATGCCATGCCTACTTCTTTAGACCTGGCGTGAGCATGTAAAATTCGCAGATTGTGGCGCAAAGAATCTTTTGTGCCGCAATCTGTGCCAGAAATCCACCTACTATAGGCATATTTCTGGTTAATAACTGACCCCCTGTGTGATTTTATTCAATTAATTAATAAAAATGATTGGTGAATCATGTTCAGAGAATATATTAATAGTGTAAAATAGCATTTTTGAATTTGCTAACTGGATTTGTTAGTGAAGGATGACTGAGACAGAAACGTATTTTTAAAACAATAGCTATGTGAATTTTAGAAGTGATCACCTAATAAGGTAAGAATAAGGAGATATTGCTCCTGTGAAATGAATTTTGAAAATCAGATGAAAGTAATAGCAAATAGATTGAAAGAGAAAAAATATCCAAAAGCAATTATAGAAGGGGCCATAAATATACCAAAATAAATAAAAAGAAAAATAAATAAAGGGAGTATTTGGAGAGAAAGAAGGCCAAGAAGAATAAGAAGCTTTTAGTGGATAAGCAGAAGGGGAAATTTGGCTTATTATTTGTGATGAGATATAATATTAGTTGTAGGAAAGTGAAGAATATTTCAGAGATATTGCAAAGTGATCCCTTCTTGAAAGAGGAAATAGGGAACATGTAGGACAATAAAAGATATCGTGGCTCCATACTAACCTGATTTAAGGGAAGATTAAATGAAAAACAAGAAAGGGTTAATAGGGCATACAATAAGGGTTTATAAGGCCCCTTTCACAAGAGTGAGTTTTCTGTACAGGTGCAATCCGTGAACTGAACACATTGCACCCACACAGAATCCTAATCTATTAATTTCTATGGGTCTACAGTATGTATATGAGCGTTGTTTTCATGCATTATCTCTGCTTTACGTGAAAATCGCAGAATGTTTTGTATTCTGCGTTTTTCATGCAGCCCCGGTCTCATAGAAGTGAATGGGGCTTCCGTAAAAAATGCATTGCATCCACATATAATCCGGATGCAAAGCGATTTTCACTGATGGTTGCTATCAGTTGTGATGCATTTTTTACACCCGTGAAAAATGCATCACAACTGATAGCATCCACATGAAAAAAACCTCAAATTCTCATGCCACACATTGTTCTGCTTAGCCGTGATCATGGTCCGGGATGGATTTAAATTCTAGTGTCAACCATGATGTGTGATTGCTGGAAATACTAATAAAATAAGCTCAATTATTGCATGATAACTAAAGTGCCAGGGTTACTTCATCTAGGTACAAATTTAGTGACAAATGTGGGGTCTGTATAAATATGCAGTTTGATCTGGGCGGTCTTTATAAATATGGGGTCTGATCTGGTGTCTGTATGAGTTTGAGGTTTGATATGGGGTGTATTCTGGGGTCTGTTTAAAATTACAGTCTGATCTTGGGTTTGTACCAATTCGGGGTCTTAGCTGGGGTCTGTATGAATTTGGAGTCTGATCTGGAGTCTGTATGAAATTGGGGGCTGATTTGGGGTGTGATGTGGGGTATATATAAATTTGGGATCTGATCTGGAGTTTGTATACATTTGGGCTCTGGGGTCTGTATTAATTTGGGGTGTACTTTAGGGTCTGTATAAAATTGTATTCTGAGCTGGGGCTTAGCTGGGGTCTGTATGAATTTAGAGTCTGATCTGTGGTCTGATCTGGTGTCTGTATGAATGTGGGGGCTGGTTTGAGATTAAATCTGGGATGTGATCTTTGGTCTGTATAAATATCTGATCTAGGGTGTGTAAAAATTTGGAGTCCGATCTGTAGTTCACACAAATTTCGAGTCTTAGCTGATGTCTGAATTAAATTTAGGGTCTAGTTTGGGAGTTTGTATTAATTTTGGTGTCTGGTCTTGGAGTCTGTATTCATTTTGGGGTCTCATTTAGGGTCTTAATTAAAAAGAGGTTGTCCAGCTATGTGAAATTTATTTTTGAAAACTGATGAGTGCCCCATAAAAGCAGCGATACCGCTCTCATTCTACTGTTCTCACCACTTGGAGAGCTGGGGTCTGATCTGGGTTTATAAAAATTTGGGGTCTTATCTGGGGTCTATATGAATTTGGGGTCTGATCAGGAGTCTGTATGAATTTGGGAGCTTATTTGGGGTGTACTCTTGGGACTTTATACATTTGAGGTCTGATCTGAGAGTTTTATACATTTGAGCTCTGATCTGGAGTTTGTATGAATGCATGGGCTGGTTTATTGGACACAATACCCAGATTTCTGGCAATTCAAATGAAACAAATCTTAGATCACAAAAAGAAATGTTATATGGCGGTTCTAATTTCTGTTCAGTGGAAACATGTAAGGCTACTTTCACACTAGCGTTTTTATGAGATCCGGCAGGGCTCTGCAAAAACACTTCCATTACTGATAATACCACCATCTGTACCAGTTATAAACGGATCCGGTTGTATTATCTTTAACATTGCCAAGACGGATCAGTCATGAACTCCATTCAAAGTCAATGGAAGACGGATCCGTTTTCTGTTGTGGCAGATTTCGTCAGAGAAAACGGATCTGTCCCTATTGACTTGCATTGGGGGTCATGCTGGATCCGTTTTGCTCCGCATCCCAGGATGGAAAGCAAACTACAACATGTTGCGGTTTGCTCTCCGGTATGGGAACGCACTAAACGGAACAGAATGCATTTTGGAGCATTCCGTTCTGTCCAGTTTTGTCCCCATTGACAGTGAATGGGGACAAAACTGAAGTGTTTTTTTTCCGGTATTGAGCCCCTATGATGCATCTCAATACCGGAAAACTAAAACGCTAGTGTGAAAGTAGCCTTAATGAAGTTTGCACCTTTAATATGGATCTCCACACGTTGCAGCTGTAGTCATATCCATACCTTTATTTAAAGCATCTAAATCTAAATGATTGCACATCGCCAACAGTTTGTCAGCAGAAATAAATATCATATGTTGACTGATCTTTAATGATTATTTTTTTCTCAAAATAATACTGCAAAAAACACCAGCCTTTACTTGCCATTATACCCTTGAGTAAGCAATGTTTATAGTCTGTTTATGGGATTCAGACTGCTGTAAAAACTTCATAGTCTGTCTATAGTTTTCTAGAAGAGAGTAAGGAAGTCATGGGGAAGTATACATTATAAATATATATATTTTTTAAAGATAATATAAATAATTATGATCAAAGTATCTAAAAAAGTTTCTAACTGTGAATAAATATTCCATTAATAGCTATTTACTGTAATACTTACAATGGTAATATTCTTGTAAGGCTCGTTTCTTAGGAGATTTACTAGGACCATCTTCATTTTAGTCGCTTAAAGGGCTTTCCAGGATTATGGTCTTTGTTAACTAGCCTCTGTAATGTGTTGTACCTAATGAAATATCAGACTCATTTGCTCCCTGCTGTTTTGGTACCCTGGCGCCATTCTCTGATCTTAGGTGCTCAAGCTTGTTTACTTCTGGTGTCACGTGTGTCATTGCAGTCAATGACTTGCCTCAGCGGTGATGTGTACTCAAATGGAACGTTACCCAGCAGTAACTTGTTGGTTGGGAACATGTGACAGCTGAGGCCAGTCATTGGCTGCAGCAACATGTATGACCTGGTCCGTACCCCGGTCTTAAGTAAACCAGCTGGAAACCGCAAGGTCACTGAACGGAGCCAGGAATATCAGAATATAGTGGCACGGAGCAAGTGAGAATGACATTTTTTAGTGGGTACTACACGTTAAATTTCCATAATCCTGGAAATGCTATTTAATCCCTGTAAGCACAGTTTGCATGTTTGCTCAGATATTGAGAAATTCACTCCTCTCCATATGTAAAAAAGGTAAGGATTGAACAATACATTAACATTCCATCTATGGCACTGAACTAAAGAAAAAATAACTTCAACATGAATTGGTGACAAGTACTGTTTTGTTCATGTGTCTTAATGTCATCTTGGAAAACAATCCTAATAACAGTGGAGGTTTAGATACAAAACCAATCTCGTCACTATTGTCAGGTACATCAAACCTGCTTCATTATGTCCTAGGAATATTAATTCACAGTTGCTGATTATCTAGTTGCAAGGAGACTAGAAATATATGAAATAATTTTGACGGTTGGCCACTGTTGTGTAAAGATAAAAATACAGTATGCACAAAAGAAAAATCATTCATAGATTTTTTTATTTCACATGGCAATAATAAACTGAAAAAAAAAAAAAAAAGATTTCTGTAGCCAGATCATTCTTGTAGTAAACAGCCAACTACCTACTACAATGGATTATACAAACAAAAAGTAGGTACATTGTAGAGGGAGCAGAAAGCAGGATTTCTGCCCACGAAGGTATTGGAAAAGAAAGGGTAATTGTGGTTAAGTTTTAGTGACCCTTAAATCATGCAAGACAATTCGATCAACGGGAGGCGAAGCGATAAAGATTAGATTTTTCCCCTTATGGCATTCACCAAACTGGATAAATTTGTTTTTAATTGTATGGGTGTTTTGGGTTGCAGAGGTGCAAATGACATTTATTTTTATTGTTTATTTTTATTTTTAATATAAGGAAATTAGAATTAGAATTTTTATATTTTTAACTTTTTTGTTACACTATATTAAGTCCCCTTAGAGGACTTGAACATACTATTGTTAGGTCGCTTGTCCCATAGACTGCAATGAATTACCATTGCAGCCTAATTAGGAATCATTGCTGTGGTAGCCCAGAGCTTTTAGAAGGCTTGAGGCTACCACAACAAACAAATGTATCCCTCAATCCCTGCACTGAGGAGTCGATTGAGCACCAGAACTGCTCACAATTGGCCATGGCATCTGAAGGGTTAAATGTCTGCAATCGCCATTATCACCGATTACAGCCATTAGCTCTGGGTGGTTTAAAGGACTGACTTCCACTGTAGATGTATGGCAGAGTTTGCAAAGGAATTAAAGTGTAACTTTTGTTTCAGGTAATCTCTCTGCCATGTGTACAAGAAAAAAGAATATATTTCTGGCCATTATATGATTTATATTTTGCATATTAAGCAGTGTTTTCTCTGCAATCTGTTTGTACCTTTTTCTGGGTTAGTGGGTGGAAACTACTTGGTATCAATCTGCTAATACATTCCACATGGATAAACAAGGGGTCCTACCTTACTAGCTCTCTGTAGTACAACCTCAGATGCAGCAGCAGTAATGGAGTTCATTATACAGTAGTTCTGAGCAGTTTTGATGTTAAAGGCTATTTACACCTTTGGAGGCAATCTTTGTTTATGATTGCATTTTACTCATTTTTGGCAAAAAATCATATTTTCATTTGGGCTTTATTAAAAATATTGAGCCATTCTGTCCCAAAGGGTTAAATATTTTTCTAGCTGTGTGCATGCTATGTTCACTTTCACTTTGTGCCCTCATCTAATAACCCTTATCTCTAAACGTCCATTCAGAGATCGCAGCTGCACGCTAATCGTGCAGCTGCAGATCGGGTTGCCCGCTGTCAATGACAGCAGGGCAACCCTTAGCCCCCTTTCACACGGGCTAGATTTCTGCACTGAATCCGGACCCATTCATTTTTATGGGGCTGTGCAGATGAGCGGTGATTTTCACGCAAAATGTGCGTTGAGTGAAAATCGCAGCATGCTCTATTTTGTGTGTTTATCACGCAGGCCCCATAGAAGTGAATGGGGCTGCATGAAAATCGCAAGCATCCGCAAGCAAGTGCGATGCGGTGCGATTTTCACGCATGGTTGCTAGGAGACAATCGGGTTGGAGACCCAATCATTACTATTTTCCCTTATAACATGGTTATAAGGGAAAATAATATCATTCTTAATACAGAATGCATAGTACAATAGGGCTGGAGGGGTTAAAAAAAAAAAAAAAAAACATTTAAACTCACCTTAATCTACTTGTTCGGGCAGCCCGACTTCTCTTCTGTCTTCATATTTGCTGTGCACAGGAAAAGGACCTGTGGTGACGTCACTATGCTCATCACATGGTCCGTCACATGATCCATCACCATGGTAAAAGATCATGTGATGGACCGTATGATGAGCGCAGTGACGCCATCAAAGATCCTATTCCTCAAAGAAGACAGAAGAAAATCTGGGCTGCGCGAACAAGTGGATTAAGGTGAGTAAAATTATTATTATTTTTTTTTAACCCTCCAGCCCTATTGTACTATGCATTCTGTATTAAGAATGCTACTATTTTCTATTATAACCATGTTATAAGGGAAAATAATAAAATCTACACAACACCGATCCCAAACCCGAACTTCTGTGAAGAAGTCTGGGTTCGGGTCTGGGTACCAAACATGTCGATTTTTCTCACGTGCGTGCAAAATGCATTACAATGTTTTGCACTTGCGCGGAAAAATCACGCATTTTCCTGCAACGCACCCACGGCTTATCTGGGCCAAAAACATGACGCCCTTGTGAAAAAGGCCTTATAGAAGGCAGGTACAGTTCCCAGATCGCTCACTGAGCGCTGTTTATACAGTGCAGGAAGTGCTATGCTTTTTCTGTTCCGGCCTGGCGGTCATGTGACCACCGGGGCCGGAGGAGTGCAGGAGCTGTCGGGTCTTTCACAGACCTCTATCAGCCCTGCACTGAGGCTGTTCAGTGCAGTATACTGCTGTACAGCCTCTCTAGGGGGTGTATTTCCCCTATAACTGGGACTACTATGTCAGCCCCAGTTACAGAAAAAATCAATTGTAAAAAAATAAATAAAAAAAAGTGAAGTTAAATGTCCCCCAGAGGTCTTGTATGACCTTATGGGGGCCGCAAAGTGTAAAATAAAAAATAAAGTGTTAATAAAAAGTAAGGAATGAAAAAAAAAAATTCAAAATAGAAAAAATAAAATAAAACACATATTTGGTATTGCCGCGTCCGTGACGGTCGGCTCTATAAATATTTCACATGATCCACCCAGTCCGATAAACACCATAAAAAAATAATATATAAACTGTGTCAAAAAAAGCCATTTTTGTCACCTAACATCACAAAAAGTGAAATACCAAGTGATCAAATAGGCATACATCCCACAAAATGGTACCAATAAAACTGTCACCTCATTCCACAAAAAATTATCCCCTACATAAGAAAATCGCTCAAAAAATAAAAAAACTATAGCTCTCAGAACATGGACACATTAAAACATAATTTTTTGTTTCAAAAATGCTATTATTGTGTTAAAGTGAAATAAATTAAAAAAAGTATACATATTAGGTATCGCCGCGTCTGTAACAACCAAATAACCTAACTCTTTGGGTGAACACCATAAAAAAATAATAATAAAAACTGTGTAATAAAAAAAATTCCATTTTTGTCACCTTACATCACATAAAGTGCAACACCAAGTGATCAAAAAGGTGGATGTCCCACAAAATGGTACCTAAAAAATCCGTCACCTCATCCCGCAAAAAAAATAAAAAAAATATAGCTCTCAGAACATGGACACATTTTTCAAAAAAGTTATTATTTTGCAAAACTTAAATAAATAGGAAAAAGTATACATATTAGGTATCGCTATGTCTGTAACGATCTGCTCTATAAAAATGTCACATGACCTAACCTCTCAGGTGAACGTTCTAAAAATAAAGAAAAACTGTGCTAAAACAACCAATTTTTTGGTCACCTTGCCCCATAAAGTGTGATATGATATGAATGTTCTAAAAATCATAGGTACCCAAAAATAGTACCAATTAAACTGTTGCCTTATCCCCTAGTCTCCAAAATGGGGTCACTTTTTGGGAGTTTCTACTGTAAGGGTGCATCAGGGGGGCTTCAAATGGGACATGTCATCTAAAAACCAGTTCAGCAAAATCTGCCTTCCAAAAACCATTTGGCGCTCCTTTTCTTCTGCCTCCTGCCGTGTGCCGTACAGTTTATGACCACATGTGGGGTGTTTCTGTAAACTGCAGAATCAGCGTAATAAATACTGAGTTTGTTTTGCTGTTAACCCTCGATGTTAAAGATTTTTTTTTATTAAAATGTAAAATCTGCCAAAAAAGTGAAATGTAAAAATTTGATCTCCATTTTCCTTTAATTCTTGTGGAACGCCTAAAGGGTTAACAAAGTTTCTAAAATTAGTTTTAAATAACTTGAGGGGTGTAGTTTCTACAAAGGGGTCATTTATGGGGGTATCCACTATGTAAGCCCCACAAAGTGACTTCAGACCTGAACTGGTCCTTAAAAAGTGGGTTTTGGCAATTTTTTTAAAGAATTTTAAGAATTGCTTCTAAAATTGTAAGCCTTCTAACGTCCTAAAAAAAATTTTTTATGACATTTTTAAAATTATGCCAACATAAAGTAGACATATGGGGAATGTTAAGTAATAAATATTTTATGAGGTATCACTTTCTGTTTTAAAAGCTGAAAAATTGTTATTTTGAAAAGATGATTTTTTCATAAATAAAGGTGAATTATATTGACTCAAATTTATGACTATCATGAAGTACAATGTGTCACGAGAAAACAATCTCTGAATGGCTTGGATAAGTAAAAGTGTTCCAAAGTTGTTACCACATAAAGTGAGATATGTCAGATTTACAAAATTAGGCCTGGTCAGGAAGGGGACAAATGGCCCTGATGTGAAGTGGTTAATAAAGTTTAATTGAAAAAAATATTTTTAGGTCCAAATAAGTACAATGCAATATTAAAAACAATTAGCCCCCAAAGGTGTACATAGTGTTTAAGCAGTGAAATTAGACATTATATCACTTAATAAGCCAGCCTCCGTTTCTGCATCTGTCTCTCTTTCTGTGCATGTCTCTAGCAGCCAATTTCTCCTCCTCTTCCTCACCCTCCTCTCCATAGATTACTATCAGTGAGCAGTCAGCCTGTTGATCTGAGCAGTGAATTGAGTTTGTGAAGAGGAAGGGGGGCACCTGATAAGAGAAGAAAACAGCATCTTTCTCTGATGATATTTAATGCAAAGTTTCTTATTTCACCTGTACTCTTCATTTATGAAAAAATGAAAATTATTTTTACTTTTTAAGACAGTGAAGTAAGGGAAAATTGGATATGGTCATTTGGCTTTTACAGATGCATATTCTGGATTTGTGAGGCTGGACATAACAGAAGGAAAAGCCAATTAGTGTTTTCACTTTGAAAGATAAAAGTCTGTCTTTAATACAAACTATAACATACTAAGGAGAAATGTAGTTGGGGCATGTATATTATAAACCCTTTAAATAAATTTGATGTGTAAAAATGAAGATAAAGAAATTCATTAAAACTCTTTTTCTGTGAAACATAGATGAAGGAAGTTGTATAATATTTCAGAACAAAACTTTGGACCAGACATTCAGGAGTCCAAACATGTAGAGCACATAATAAAAGAGGTCAAGGCACATCGGACTATGAGACCACATTTAGACAGGACTGAGTAACGTTTTTGATGTTTTTTTTGTCAAAGGGGTTTCTAAGGGTTAGTTACAGACAATGCTTACATTTACTAATGTGAATAGAGCTGGACGTTGTCATAAATGCTCCACAATTTGGAACAAACTGGTCCAATTTAGTAAAATCCACTGTACTCGATGCTACATTTTGGGCCGCAATTGCACCACAATTCTGGAGTACTATTCTGTCACAAGGAGAGCCAACTGATAATTGGTATAGAATTGTATGGCTATGCACCAAATTTATCGTTCAGTCTCAACCACTATGACAAATCTGGTGCAGATCTAGACAGTCTAAGTTTACTCCATCCACAAGATTCATAAATTGGCCTCATGGTATTTTTTGAAAACATGCTACTTGTCTAGCAGAATTTTGCTGTGCATTTCTGTGGAAAAACAACACAGTCTGATGTTAACTAAATTGAGAGCAAATTATGAAACAATGTTTTTAAGACTTTTCCCCGTGCCTGTTGCTTTTTTTTTTTTTTGTCCAATGAAGCATGTCCTGTTCATGGTGTTTTTCCCATATAATTCTTTCTCTATAAGGAACAAAAAACTGCCACCAAAAAGCTAAGTGTGAGGGAAGCCAAAGGGAGGAAAAATATAACAGAAACACTTATAGTACATTCACAGTTGCATTTTAAATCTGGCAGGCTCTTTTGGTAGCCTGCTCTGGTATAAATGCTGCATGCAGTTTTTGTTTGTCCGAGACCCGGCCTTAGGCTGGATCACAGTTAGATCCCATTATAATGATAATAAGAAGGATTGCGCTGCAGGAGAAGATTCTTTTATGTGTTCTTTTTTTCCTCTTATATTCGTAAAAATCTTCAGTTAAGCGGACCACATTCAATCAATAATTCTCAACAGTGGCATGGAAACCTGAAATGCAGTAACAAAACGCACTATGGTGTAGTATTGTCACGGCTGGCGGGAAACCCCCAGCCGTGCGGTGCCAGGAGATGGTAGGGTTACCCCTTGGCCGGGACCACAGAGTTAGGGAGCAGGTCACCTCCTATTGCGTCCCTAACGCTGACCCTGTCTCCTATCTGTATGAGCCGACCTTGGTGGTAGGAGGACTCATACGCCGGAACCTTAAAGTCCCTACGAGCCCTCAAGTCGGCCCTGTACTAGGGGACAGAGTGAGACGATCTGCTCCTCCTAGGCACGGGGGAGCAGGAGTCTCAACGGCCAAGCAACACAGGGGAATACAATAACAGACTTATGGCAGTGACAGGCAAATGGGACCAACACATCACTCACCTGCCACAGACAACAAACCCTGGATCCCATGTGCAGGTGCTGCAGTTCAGACACCAACGAACACAGCACACACCAGACATCCCACAGGAACCCAGGACCACAAGCTGCACTAACATAAAACCCCACACACACCTAAATAACACCGTGAAACATAGAAATTCCTGACAGAGGTTTTATGACCAGAAGGATGGTCCCCACTGGTAGATGGTGGAAACAGGAGGCTGCTCCAGCCAGCATGGCTGAGAGCAACCTACTGAACCAAGCCAGGAACTGAGGCTTTATAGGCCAAGTGGCCCCACCCACCGGTCAGACACACCCAGTGACTCACAGACACACTGGGAAGAGAATTAACCCTTCCAACACCACAGAAGGGAAGGGAAGACAGCAACTAAAAGGAACAGTGTCCACACACAACAAACACACTGTGCCCACCAATAAAAGGCACACCTAAAGGAGAGGTTGCCAGGTGCAACCGCATGCCTACCGCAGCAAGCTGCCTAACACCCAATGTTGCCAGCGGCAACCACACCTAGACCGCAGGCAACTGCATGCGGTCACAAGAAGTCACGACCATGACCAAAGGTCGTGACAAGTATGCTCTGAACACCTGTCGCATCGGGTGAATGCGATATACTCACAAGATTCCACTTGTAACGCGCATAGAAAGAGACCTCGTATATCTCCAATCAAAGAGCTCTAGTTGTGGAGCGGGCATGAACCAGGAGCCGTCGATTCAGTAGATCTTTATCCAAACCACGATCCCACCAGCAGAGTGCCACTTTGAGATATCACCCGTCTCACGCTTCCATGAATCTCAAAAGGAAGGAGGGCGCAGGAATAGTGAAGTACGTAACAATTGTTGCGGATAGAAATGGTTTAATATACTCACAAAATTACAAAGATAAAATCGTATTAAGAACAATCTGTGTTGCCCGACCCGGGTTTCACCATATTGCTTCGTCTGGGGCGTTAATTACTAAGTGAAAACTACTTAGTAATTAACGCCCCAGACGAAGCATTAGGACGAGTTCTATATTTTTAGCAGGTGCCATGGAACGGACATACGAATGTGGACAGCACACAATGTGCTGTCCACATCTTTTGCGGCCCCACAAAATATAATTTTGTGTGCATGAACCCTTAAGTGTATTTTAGCATGGATGTATTTGTTATTTTTTTTTCAGGCACTTAACTGAGTAAATATTGATTATCTATTGTGGGGTTTTGCTCTGGTAGATAGGGTAAGCGGCAGTACAGAGTCAAAATACAAGTTCTTAGCTCAAAACGTCACGTTTATTCACACTTGAGGCAATTGCACAAAACAGCACGTAACTTTGCAGTCTTGGTGTTAATTCACACACAATGGAAAGTTCATAAAACACAAGTCACCAGCGGGCTTTAGGTGGCCTGTTTCCCCAGCATGCGGCTCTCAGCACTCCAGCACGGCACAAAGCCTCAGATCCCAAAAACAGAGACATCTCTGCTGAGCCCAGCTGCCTATTTAAGGACACTTAAACTCCGGTCAGGTATTTGACCTCACCTGGCTGGAAACCAGCTCAGCCGCACATGCTGGGAGGAAAATACCTGCCTTGCCAGACACAACCCCTCACTGTGTCACATACCCCCCCCCCTTTGTTCAACCCTGAGGGGGTGGACACATGCCAGACAATGCACCCGGGACAGGGCATCCGTGTTTCCCTGCAAGCGGCGTGCTCTGTGTTCTACCGAGAACTTAACGTTCTGCAGAGACAAAAACCATCTGGCGACCCGGGCATTCCTGTCTTTGGCCTGGCTCATCCACTTGAGAGGGGAGTGGTCGGTCACCAGGCGGAACTTTCTCCCCAACAAATAGTAATGGATAGTGTTGATCACAAATATTAGAATTGCGCATTTTTATTGCGAATATAGGCACTTCGCAAATATTTAGAATATAGTGATATATTTTCGTAATTTCGAATATTTGAGATTTTTTTTTAAATCAGTACACATGATCCCTCCCTGCTTTTAGCTTGCGGGCCAATGAGAAGGCTGCAGTATCTTTGACTTTAGGAGTAGTGTTGATTGCGAATTTTCTTAATGCAAATTTTTATCTCAAATGTTTCAATTGCCGAGTAAAAACATGATTCCTCCCTGCTTCTTGCTTGTAGGCCAATGACTCATTGGCCCACAAGCAACTTAAGCAGGGAGGGATCATGACTTTAAATGGGAAAAATTACAAAAATTCTAAAAAACAAATATATAGCACTAAATCGAATATATTTGTTTTTTAGAATATTTGTAATATTCTAAAACAAGAATATATAGCAATATAGCGATTATTCGAAACAAATAAACAAATATAGAGCAATTTAGCTAATATAGTGCTATAATCTTCTTTGTCTAATAGTTGTAATTTTTTTTTCTCATCTGAAGTTCAGATTGGAAAAAAATTACAACTATTAAAAAAATGATTACCGTATTTATCGGCGTATAACACGCACTTTTTCCCCCTGAAAATAGGGGGAAAATGATGTATGCGTGTTATACGCCGATATAATGTTAAGAAGCCATGTTTTTACATACCGGAGGTATAACATTAAGACGGCGCAGCGCCTGCCGCAGCTCCCTCCTCATGCGCCGCCTGTCCCAGCTCCCTCTGTCATGCGGCGCCTGCCCCAGCTCACTCTGTCATGCGCCGCCTGCCTGTTCATTCATAAAGTGAGATAAGCAGGCAGGCGGCGCATGAGGAGGGAGCTGGGGCAGGCGGCGCATGAGGAGGGAGCTGGGGCAGGCAGCGCATCAGGAGGGAGCTGAGACAGGCGGCGCATGACCGAGGGAGATGCCGGTCTGCGCCGTCTTAATGTTATACCTCCGGTACTACAGTAAGTACCGTACAGCGCGTCTTCAAGAGATCAGATTGAATGTTTAACAGTTGCGGGGCCCGGTGTATTAGAGTAGAGTCACTGCACCGGGCCCCGCCATGAGTGTCCCCGCCTCCTCTCTCCACACTGATCCATCTGATGGGGGATCTGTAGATGACACTTATGGGGATCTGTGGATGACATAAGTGTCATCCACCGAGCCCCATAAGTGTCATCCTTTTACATTATTTACCTTATAAGTGGTAATAATATTAATAAAAAAAAAGTTCTGAGCTACCCTTTTTTTCCTGAAATTTCCCTCTTAAAATGAAGGTGCGTGTTATACGCCTGTGCGTGTTATACGCCGATAAATACGGTATATCACTAAATTGCTCTATATTTGTGTTTTTTTTCGAATATTCGCTATATTGCTATAAATTCTTGTTTTAGAATATTCTGAATATTTGAAAAAACAAATATATCGAATATATTAGTTTTTTGTAGAATATTTGTCTCTTTTTTTTTCCATCTGAAGGCATGATTCCTCCCTGCTTAAATTACTTAAGCAGGGAGGAATTATGACTTCAGATGGAAAAAAAAGACAAATATTCTAAAAAACTAATATATAGCACTAAATTCTATAGTGCTATATATTTGCTTTTGATCCACACCTGTATTGATCACGTTATATTCGCATATTACGCGATCATTACCTTGCTGATTTTTCGAGTAAAAAAATTGTAGAATATAACGAATATTCAAATTCGATAATATTCGATGAATATTCTACAAAATATTTGCAAAATATCACAAATTCGAATATGACCCCTGCTGCTCATCACAAACGGAGAGACTCGAGTGCCCACTTGATAGCCAGGCACTCTCTCTCCACTATACTGTACCTGGTTTCGGTTTGGGTGAGCTTGCAGCTTAGGAAGACAACGAGATGCTCCTCCCTGTTGACTTCTTGAGACAGTACAGCACCGAGGCCTACTTCGGAAGCTTCCGTTTGTACCACACAGGGCCGACTTCAAAGCAGCAAAAGCCTCTTCCACCTGATCATCCCAGCGAACCATCACTGATTTTCGTCCCTTCAAGGGCGCAGCTAGAGTAGCAAAGTGGGGAACAAACCTCATGTTATAGCCCATTATTCCCAGGAATTACTTTATTTGCCTAGAGGTGACAGGTCGAGGCCAATTCCGTATCACCTCTTTTTTGTTCACTTGGGATTTGATGACTCCGCGACCAATGACATACCCCAGGTACTTAGTCTCTTCTAATGCTATCACACATTTTTTTGGGGTTAACGGTTAGGCCAGCTTTCCGAAGGGAGTCCACTACAGCTTGCACTTTAGGTAAGTGACTTTCCCAGGCTGTACTGTGGATGACAATATCGTCCAGGTAAGCCGAAGCGTACTGACGATGTGGACGAAGCACAATGTCTATTAGTCGCTGAAAAGTGGCGGGGGCGCCATGCAGACCAAAGGGTAAGACCTTATATTGATACAACCCCTCAGACATGATGAAGGCAGTTTTCTCTTTGGCAGCCTCCCTTAAGGGAACCTGCCAGTACAATTTTGTGAGGTCCAAAACAGAAAAATATCGGGCTTGTCCTAACCTCTCGATAAGTTCATGCACCCAGGGCATGGGATAAGCATCGAATTTGGAAACCTCCGGCTTAGGTATCAATACTATAGGACTGGCCTGCTCACTTTTTAACTCCTCAATGATGTCTAGCTGCAACATTAGCTGCACCTTCTCCGATATGGCTTGTCACTGAGCCTCGGGTACCAGATATGGTTTTAATTGAACTTTTGCCTGAGGCTCAGGGACAATATCATGCTGGATTATGGAATTGCGTCCGGTGAGGTCCAAGAACAAATCTGTGTTCTGACTAATGAACTCCTGGCCCCCTGAATCTGTTTAGAGGAGAGGCTGTCATCAATTTTTACTTTGGCAGCCGCCTCTCTTGCATTGGACATAGGGGCCGGTACCTCTTCTCCTAGACAACCTGGCCGCAGGCTGTCTTCTGTATAGGTTTCCCTATCTTTCCACGGTTTGAGTAAATTCACATGGTAAACCTGCTCTGGCTTTTGTCGCCCTGGCTGGTGTACCCTGTAGTTTACATCACCAATTTTCTAAAGTACCTCGTAAGGCCCCTGCCACCTAGCCAGGTACTTACAGTCCACCGTTGGCACCAGAACCAAAACCCGATCACCTGGGTTAAAGATCCGGAGCCTGCTGATTATAGACCCAACTCTAGGCTTGCTGAGCTGCCTCCATATGCTCCCTAACAAGAGGCAACACTGTCTCTATCCGATCTTACATCTGTGTAACATACTCAATGACACTTTTATGTGGAGAGGGTTGTTGTTCCCACGCTTCTTTGGCCACGTCCAAGAGACCGCGAGGGTGTCTGCCATATAGCAGTTCGAATGGCGAGAACCCAGTAGAGGCCTGGGGTACCTCTCGCACTGTGTACATGAGATAGGCAGAAGGAGGTCCCAGTCCTTCCCATCTTTAGAAACTACCTTTTTCACAAAACAAATTATGTTTGGTTAAACCGTTCTACCAGACCATCTGTTTGTGGATGGTAAACGGACATCCGTAGTTGTTTTATGTGCAGCAACTTACAGAGTTACCTCATCACCTTTGACATAAAAGGGGTCCCTTGGTCGGTCAGAACCTCTTTAGGTAGTCCTACTCAGGAAAACATCTCCATTAACTCCTTAGCTATGAGTTTGGCCGAGGTATGTCGCAGTGGCACCACCTCCTGGTACCGAGTGGCATAGTCTAGAATGACTAAGATGTGTTGATGCCCTCTGGCGGACTTTGGTACTGGGCCTATGAGGTCCATAGCTATTCAGTCGAACAGTACTTCGATAATCAGGAAAGTTACTAGGGGACTATGAAAATGTGGCTGGGGGATAGTTATCTGGCAGGTTGGGTAAGACTTACAAAACTCTTACACTTCTTTGAATATTCTGGCCCAGTAAAACTGCTGTAGAATATGATCCTGAGTTTTTCTCCCCAGGAGTAGGGATGAGCGAACTCGAACTGTATAGTTCGGGTTCGTACCGAATTTTGGGGTGTCCGTGACACGGACCCGAACCCGGACATTTTCGTAAAAGTCCGGGTTCGGGTTCGGTGTTCGTCGCTTTCTTGGCGCTTTTGTGACGCTTTCTTGGCGCTTTTTGAAAGGCTGCAAAGCAGCCAATCAACAAGCGTCATACTACTTGCCCCAAGAGGCCGTCACAGCCATGCCTACTATTGGCATGGCTGTGATTGGCCAGAGCACCATGTGACCCAGCCTCTATTTAAGCTGGAGTCACATAGCGCCGCCCGTCACTCTGCTCTGATTAGCGTAGGGAGAGGTTGCGGATGCGACAGTAGGGCGAGATTAGGCAGATTAACTCCTCCAAAGGACTTCACTTGATTAATCGATCGATCTGCAGCTGTGCATCATTGAGCTGCTGAAATTCAAATGCTCACTCACTGTTTTTAGGCTGCCCAGACCGTTTGTCAGTCACTTTTTTCTGGGGTGATCGGCGGCCATTTTGTGTCTTGTGCGGTGCTGCGACCAAGTGCATCCAAGCTGCGACCAAGTGCATTTAACCCTCAATGGTGTGGTTGTTTTTTGGCTAAAGCCTACATCAGGGTGAAGCTGTCACACCAAGTGCATTTAACCAGCAATAGTCTGTTCATTTTTTGGCCATATACTAAATCAGGGGCAAGCTGCGCCTGTCACCAAGTGCATTTAACCCTCAATGGTGTGGTTGTTTTTTGGCCATATACTACATCAGGGGCAAGCTGTGCCTGTCACCAAGTGCATTTAACCCTCAATGGTGTGGTTGTTTTTTGGCTAAAGCCTACATCAGGGTGAAGCTGTCACACCAAGTGCATTTAACCAGCAATAGTCTGTTTATTTTTTGGCCATATACTACATCAGGGGCAAGCTGCGCCCGTCACCAAGTGCATTTAACCCTCAGTAGTGTGGTTGGTCAAGCTATCACACCAAGTGCATTTAACCAGCAATAGTCTGTTCATTTTTTGGCCATATACTAAATCAGGGGCAAGCTGCGCCCGTCACCAAGTGCATTTAACCAGCAATAGTCTGTTCATTTTTTGGCCATATACTACATCAGGGGCAAGCTGCGCCCGTCACCAAGTGCTTTTAACCCTCAGTAGTGTGGTTGGTCAAGCTGTGACACCAAGTGCATTTAACCAGCAATAGTCTGTTCATTTTTTGTCCATATACTACATTAGGGGCAAGCTGCGCCCGTCACCAAGTGCATTTAACCAGCAATAGTGTAGTTATTTTTTGGCCATATCCCAGTCTAATTCTGTCACTAAATCCATACCGGTCACCCAGCGCCTAAATACTAGGCCTCAAATTTATATCCCGCTAAATCTGTCGTTACCGCTGTACTGTTGTGGCTGGGCAAGTTATTTAGTGTCCGTCAAAGCACATTTTTTGTTCAGGGTTGAAATACAATTCCCAATTTAGCAATTTCATAATTTAGTGGTTTCTGCTATATCAGAGCTATTTGAAATCTATCCCTAAAAGGGTATATAATATTCAAGGTGCACATAGGGTCATTCAGAATAACTTCACACACACGCTACTGTGCATTTCCAAGTCCAATTCTGTTAGTAAATCCATACCGGTCACCCAGCGCCTAAATACTAGGCCTCAAATTTATATCCCGCTAAATCTCTCGTTACCGCTGTCCTGTTGTGGCTGGGAAAGTTATTTAGTGTCCGTCAAAGCACATTTTTTGTTCTGGGTTGAAATACAATTCCCAATTTAGCAATTTCATAATTTAGTGGTTTCTGCTATATCAGAGCTATTTGAAATCTATCCCTAAAAGGGTATATAATATTCAAGGTGCACATTGGGTCATTCAGAATAACTTCACACACACCCGCTACTGTGTATTTCTAAGTCTAATTCTGTCACTAAACCCATACCTGTCACCCAGCGCCTAAATACTAGGCCTCAAATTTATATCCTGCTAAATCTCTCGTTAACGCTGTCCTGTTGTGGCTGGGAAAGTTATTTAGTGTCCGTCAAAGCACATTTTTTGTTCTGGGTTTAAATACAATTCCCAATTTAACAATTTCATAATTTAGTGGTTTCTGCTATATCAGAGCTATTTGAAATCTATCCCTAAAAGGGTATATAATATTCAAGGTGCACATTGGGTCATTCAGAATAACTTCACACACACCCGCTACTGTGTATTTCCAAGTCTAATTCTGTCACTAAACCCATACCTGTCACCCAGCGCCTAAATACTAGGCCTCAAATTTATATCCTGCTAAATCTCTCGTTAACGCTGTCCTGTTGTGGCTGGGAAAGTTATTTAGTGTCCGTCAAAGCACATTTTTTGTTCTGGGTTGAAATACAATTCCCAATTTAGCAATTTCATAATTTAGTGGTTTCTGCTATATCAGAGCTATTTGAAATCTATCCCTAAAAGGGTATATAATATTCAAGGTGCACATTGGGTCATTCAGAATAACTTCACACACACCCGCTACTGTGTATTTCTAAGTCTAATTCTGTCACTAAACCCATACCTGTCACCCAGCGCCTAAATACTAGGCCTCAAATTTATATCCTGCTAAATCTCTCGTTAACGCTGTCCTGTTGTGGCTGGGAAAGTTATTTAGTGTCCGTCAAAGCACACTTTTTGTTCTGGGTTTAAATACAATTCCCAATTTAACAATTTCATAATTTAGTGGTTTCTGCTATATCAGAGCTATTTGAAATCTATCCCTAAAAGGGTATATAATATTCAAGGTGCACATTGGGTCATTCAGAATAACTTCACACACACACGCTTCTGTGCATTTCCAAGTCTAATTCTGTCACTAAATCCATACCGGTCACCCAGCGCCTAAATACTAGGCCTCAAATTTATATCCCGCTGAATTTGAATACAATACATTGGGCCAAATAATATATTTGTTGTTGTGGTGAACCATAACAATGAGAAAAACATCTAGTAAGGGACGCGGACGTGGACATGGTCGTGGACATGGTCGGACATGGTGGGTGACGTGAAGCCTCATTCTCTGCTATGACATGCAGACTGATTCTCTGCTGTCATGAAGCCAGATTGTCTGTTACGGGACCTCTCTGCTCTGCCTGTGTGCTAGGCCTAAATATATGCCAATGGACTGTTGCAGTGGTGGGTGACGTGAAGCCTCATTCTCTGCTATGACATGCAGACTGATTCTCTGCTGACATGAAGCCAGATCGTCTGTTACGGGACCTCTCTGCTCTGCCTGTGTGCTAGGCCTAAATATATGCCAATGGACTGTTGCAGTGGTGGGTGACGTGAAGCCTCATTCTCTGCTATGACATGCAGACTGATTCTCTGCTGTCATGAAGCCAGATTGTCTGTTACGGGACCTCTCTGCTCTGCCTGTGTGCTAGGCCTAAATATATGCCAATGGACTGTTGCAGTGGTGGGTGACGTGAAGCCTCATTCTCTGCTATGACATGCAGACTGATTCTCTGCTGACATGAAGCCAGATTGTCTGTTACGGGACCTCTCTGCTCTGCCTGTGTGCTAGGCCTAAATATATGCCAATGGACTGTTGCAGTGGTGGGTGACGTGAAGCCTCATTCTCTGCTATGACATGCAGACTGATTCTCTGCTGTCATGAAGCCAGATTGTCTGTTACGGGACCTCTCTGCTCTGCCTGTGTGCTAGGCCTAAATATATGCCAATGGACTGTTGCAGTGGTGGGTGACGTGAAGCCTCATTCTCTGCTATGACATGCAGACTGATTCTCTGCTGACATGAAGCCAGATTGTCTGTTACGGGACCTCTCTGCTCTGCCTGTGTGCTAGGCCTAAATATATGCCAATGGACTGTTGCAGTGGTGGGTGACGTGAAGCCTCATTCTCTGCTATGACATGCAGACTGATTCTCTGCTGTCATGAAGCCAGATTGTCTGTTACGGGACCTCTCTGCTCTGCCTGTGTGCTAGGCCTAAATATATGCCAATGGACTGTTGCAGTGGTGGGTGACGTGAAGCCTCATTCTCTGCTATGACATGCAGACTGATTCTCTGCTGACATGAAGCCAGATTGTCTGTTACGGGACCTCTCTCCTCTGCCTGTGTGCTAGGCCTAAATATATGCCAATGGACTGTTGCAGTGGTGGCTGACGTGAAGCCTCATTCTCTGCTATGACATGCAGACTAATTCTCTGCTGACATGAAGCCAGATTGTCTGTTACGGGACCTCTCTCCTCTGCCTGGGTGCTGGGCCTAAATTTATGACAATGGACTGTTGCAGTGGTGGCTGACGTGAAGCCTGATTCTCTGCTATGACATGCAGACTGATTCTCTGCTGACATGAAGCCAGATCCTCTGTTACGGGACCTCTCTCCTCTGCCTGGGTGCTGGGCCTAAATTTATGACAATGGACTGTTGCAGTGGTGGCTGACGTGAAGCCTGATTCTCTGCTATGACATGCAGACTGATTCTCTGCTGACATGAAGCCAGATCCTCTGTTACGGGACCTCTCTCCTCTGCCTGGGTGCTGGGCCTAAATTTATGAAAATGGACTCTTACAGTGGTGGGTGACGTGAAGCCTGATTCTCTGCTGTGACATGAAGACTGATTCTCTGCTGACATGAAGCCAGATTGTCTGTTACGGGACCTCTCTCCTCTGCCTGGGTGCCGGGGCCTAAATATCTGAGAATGGACTGTTCCAGTGGTGGGTGACGGGAAGCCAGATTCTCTGCTATGGAACCTCTCTCCAATTGATTTTGGTTAATTTTTATTTATTTAATTTTTATTTTAATTAATTTCCCTATCCACATTTGTTTGCAGGGGATTTACCTACATGTTGCTGCCTTTTGCAGCCCTCTAGCCCTTTCCTGGGCTGTTTTACAGCCGTTTTAGTGCCGAAAAGTTCGGGTCCCCATTGACTTCAATGGGGTTCGGGTTCGGGACGAAGTTCGGATCGGGTTCGGATCCCGAACCCGAACATTTCCGGGATGTTCGGCCGAACTTCTCGAACCCGAACATCCAGGTGTTCGCTCAACTCTACCCAGGAGTTTTCTCCCCAGGTGACCCTTGAGAACGTATTGGTGGGCTAGATCTAACACAAGCTTGCGATAAGCTTTGGGGACCACCAACTTTCCAATAGGCTTGCCCCGTAGTTGGTTTAACATATCCTGATGAACCACAAAACTGGGAAACACTGACTCTGCCCCAGGTTGTTGTGGTTCAAGATCTACTATTAACACATTTTCCCAGGAGCGGGATAGGGTTGGGTGGCGGTACCAAAATTATCCCCGGAGACATTGAGGTCTGCTAATTCAGGACCCAGCGGCAAGTCCTCCATGTCTCCCATCACACTTAGCGGGGTTGTCTGCCCCTCTTTCACCAAAGTGGCGGTTACCTCTACACTGGCCCTTTGGTATCAGGTTCCCAGGGTTCTGGTCTCCCCTGAGCCAGGCCACTCTGCTATGGTTACCCCTGTCGTCATGGATATCAGTCACAGGCCACAGTGCCGGGAAAACTGGGAAGCATCTCCCTTTGATAAGTTTAAATGTAAATTTGGGGCAACTGCCACTTTGTTAGTCCATCTGCCAGCCCCTGTGGTTAGAGACATTAGGGCGGTGGAATAGTCTTTTAAGTCTCCATGGATGCACATGACCAGACTTTCTGGCCAGTATACTCCGTTGACCGTACCAGGGGAGCCCTTACTAGGGACACCAGACTCCCTGACTCCAGCAGAGCCTCCACCTCCACCTGGCACAGGTGTCTCCTACCTCCACCTGGCACAGTTGGTTTAGAGTTTTTGGGGTACCTGCTGCACACTTCCTGGCATATAGCGACTGACGGTAGCCATAGTTAGTATAAATGGGTTCCCCCTCATGGAGACAGTCAGCTCTTACATGGCCCGGCTCCTGACACTGCCAGCAGACTATCGGAGCCAGGTCCGCAGAGGGTACACCCCGAGTGGGTTTAGTTGGTACAAGTCGCCGGGTCGGGGATGGAGATTTATGGGGATTGACTTCCCCCCTCCAAAAATAACCCACTGTAACAGTCTTAGTAGCCTCGTAGCGCTCCAACAGGTCCACCATTTCTAGGGCGTTGCCAGGAGACACCTGGCCGATCCACTGCTGGAGAGGGGGTGGCAGAGCCCTCCAGAACATATCAGCCAATAGTCTATCCATCATAGCCGTGGGAATCAGCACATCAGGCTGTAGCCATTTTTGCAAGAGGCGGAGTAAGTCATAATACTGGGTCCTCACAGGCTCAACCGGCTTAAACCCTGACTGATGTACCCGCTGGGCCCGGACCAACACATTCACCCCCAGTCTTGCCAAAATCTCACCCTTTACTTTTTGGTAGTCGGCCGCTTAATCATCTGGCAAGTCGAAATACACCTGCTGGGACTCGGATGCCAGGAATAGAGCGACGACCTCAGCCCACTGGTCACGGGGTAGCTTTTCCCTGATGGACACTTTCTTGTACATCGCCAGGTAGGTTTCAATGTCGTCTGTGGGGGTCATCTTAGGAATCGCGGCACGGACTGCTTTCCGGGCATCATGGACGCCCAGGGTTGCTCCTGCTGTCTGCAACGCCATCACGTGTTGTAGCAGCAACTGGTTATGTCACAGTCATATTGTTGTTTGACTGTGACGCGGTTGCCATGCAGACTGGTTGCCGGTGCAACATGTTGGTGTTGGAGCTCTGCTCCTTTCCTGGGTGATTCTGCCTAGTCCTTGAGGGCCACCTTGTTGGACATAAATTGTCTTCCTTTTGTATGTTCCTTATACCCTACCTCACTTGTTGTATGTTAGGTGTGGGTTTATGTTCAGGGTGTGTTGTACGTCATGATTGTTGTTACATGTCTGGGCTGTTGTTGGTGTTTGTCCTTGCATGTATGTAAGACATTTTCCCTGTGTGTTGTGTCCTCCGGAAGGGGGTTGGTTTCTCGGAGGGGTGAACCACTAGCCTGTATGCAGTGCTGCCTGGTGTGCTGGATACCTGTGTGAGTTACTGGTACGGCGTCCTATTTGGTGTTAGGGCTCCTGTACGTATGCACGGGTTCCAGTCATGGAGACTTTGGCAGGTAAGTGTGTTGTCTTGTGTTCTAACCTGCCAATCCTCTGGCTGTGTATGGTCTCTCATTTTCCCTGCTATTAAGTCTTTAGAGACTCTTGTTCTTCCGTGTCTTGGATGAACAGGACCTCTTCCCCCTGATCCTATCTGGGGGATTCTCAGAGCGACTCAGGGACCCAGGTTTCCAGGGTATGAGCCGACCTACCATCGGGGTCCGTTCATACGGCGAGGAGTTATGGAGAGGTTTACGGATGCTATAGGAGTTGACCTGCTTCCTTTTTCCTCGCTTCTTGGCCTAGCAGCTATCTCTTATCCTTTTACATTGTACGGTGGGGGGTTTCCCCCACTCCCACCATGACAGGTTAGTCTCCTGCTACTGCTTATTAGCCTCGCGTTGCTGCAGGTTTGTCTCTCGCTGCTGCAGATTAGCCTCCATGAGGGCCTCCACAACAGCCTCCATTTTGTTGTGGGGCACTGGTTGTAATACAGCTGATTTAATGTACGACATACAACCATGCGTGAAAAATGCAGAAACTAAAAATATCTCGCGTTCACGCCAGCCTCACTGCTCTTGCCAGCATTCTCCACCAATTGTGGGGTTTCGCTCTGGTAGATAGGGTAAGCGGGCGCAGTACAGAGGCAAAATGCAAGTTCTTAACTCAAAACGTCAGTGTTTATTCACACTTGAGGTAATTGCACAAAACAGCACATAACTTTGTAGTCTTGGTGTTAATTTACACACAAGTCACCTTGCTGGCAGTTCTGCATCCAGTAGTCCACAGCAGGCTCTTCACTGGAAGGCAGCGCCGATGCCTCAGGAAGGAATCGCTCTGCCTTCCATGCCATCGGGTCCCCTCTACAGCCCCATAGGGACCCGATGGCACCGCCTCCGCATATAAAAGCTGCAAACCGCAGGTCTGAAATGACCTGCGGTTTGCGGCAATCGCCGACACAGGGGGGTCACAGGACCCAGCCGCACATTTACCCAAGGGGCCTGCTCAATGATTTGAGCAGGCACCGGGTTCCGATCACCGCCCGCCGACCGGCGGTGATCGGAAATACATAGGACGTACCGGTACGCCCTGTGTCCTTAAGTACCGGGACATCAGGGCATACCGCTACGCCCGATGTCCTAAACAGTTTAATTTAGGGTACACCCCAAAATATTGGGAAATATAACCTGTTATAACCCCCTCCAGCCGTGCTAAACAAACGTTCAGACAATACACTGGCTGCAGGGCAGCTCAGCACCTCCAAGGCGTAAAGGGCAAGCTCAGGCCATATGCCCAATTTGGAGAAGTTGAAGGGGGCAGACCTATCAGTCAGTACGCGTAGGCATGTGCACACATACTGCTCCACCATGTCGCACGTCTCCTAGATGTCCACGATCCAATTGGATATCTGCTCTATCAACTTTCGATGTTCTTTTCTGCGCCTACCATTTTGATCATGGTTAGCCTGAGAGTGAACGTGAGAAAAGGAGACCAAATCCAAGGGAGGTCAATGGCTGCAATGTGATCAAGCTGAAATGTGGGAAAATTTTTGAAGCCGAAGCTTCCAAGTAAAGGAGGGGGCTCGCGGCAATTACGCACTCCCAACTCGGGGAGGTAGTGACGATAAATAACAATACAGGACTCTTAAGAAGCCCTGTTATTGGAATGATTATTAAAAAATTATAGGGAATGTCACTGGGGTATTGTGAATTTGGAAACGTTAGACAGGAGAGGCCCTGGATATCTTCTATATAAACTTTCGATGTTCTTTTCTGCGCCTACCATGCTGATCGCGGTTAGCGGCGAATCAGGGTTCCACGACGGAGAGGAGGTCACGGGGACGTGCGATCAGGCAGAAGTTAAGTAGAGTTAACAAGGCGGCAGCAGGGCCTCTCCTTCCACATCCAAGGGAGGGCAAGGGAGGTCAATGGCTGCAATGTGATCTAGCTGAAATGTGGGACAAGTTATTAAAGCGGAAGGATCGAATGAAATGGCCAATGAATTTTGCAAATTTAATTCCCTGTCAACTATGCATAGCAGGGGTTTTTCATTGCCAGAAATGGGTTAATGTCACCCACCAATGGAACAGATGATTTTTAAAAATTTTGGTCCCTGTCACCTATGCAGAGCAGGGGTTTATTCATGGCAAAAATGGTAAAATGTCACCCAAGAATGTAACAGAAACATTTTTGAAATTTATTACCTGTCTACTAGGTAGAGCAAGGGTATATCACAGCCAAAAATTGGTGAATGTCACCCGACAATGTAACAGAAAAATTAGCAAAAGGTATTAACTGGGCCGGACTGGGATAAAAACCAGCCCTAGAAAAAGTTGCATACCAGCCCCACAGCATTGCGTCATTATTTACTTTATATATAGTTTATAAAATTTCATTTTAAAACACGTGTGTAAACACGAATATTATTTTTACCCCGCGATAGCTCTTTTGTAGAACCCCCATTGTTTATATTATCACAGTAGACCAGCTTTTCCCAAACAGGATGCGATAACGATATGCAATGCAATATTTTAAGGGAATTGTGCTAGAGGTCTATTTGCAGTGTTATGGGGGATCTGTGGATGGCACTGTTATGGGGGATCTGTGGATGGCACTGTTATGGGGGATCTGTGGATGACACTGTTATGGAGGGGATCTGTGGATGACACTGTTATGGAGGGGATCTATGGATGACACTGTTATGGAGGGTATCTGTGGATGGCACTGTTATGGGGGATCTGTGGATGACACTGTAATGGAGGGGATCTTTGGATGACACTGTTATAGAGAGGATCTGTGGATGGCACTGTTATGGAGGGGATCTGTGGATGACACTTTTATGGAGAGGATCTGTGGATGACACTGTTATGGAAGGGATCTGTGGGTGACACTGTTATTGAGGGGATCTGTGGATGGCACTGTTATGGAGGGCATCTGTGGATGGCACTGTTATGAAGGATCTGTGGGTGGCACTGTTATTGGGGATCTGTGGATGGCACTGTTATGAAGGATCTGTGGATGGCACTGTTATGGGCGATCTGTAGATGGTGCTGTTATGGGGGCGATCTGTGGATGGCACTGTTATAAAGGATCTGTGGTTGGCGCTGTTATGGGGATATGTGGATGGCACTGTTATGGGGGATCAGTGGATGACACTGTTATGGGGAATCTGTGGATGACACTGTTATGGAGGGGATCTGTGGATGACACTGTTATGGAGGGGATCTGTGGATGACACTGTTATGGAGGGGATCTGTGGATGACACTGTTATGGGGATCTGTGGATAGCACTGTTATGGGGGATCTGTGGTTGGCACTGTTATAAAGGATCTGTGGTTGGCACTGTTATGAAGGATCTGTGGTTGGCACTGTTATGGGAATCTGTGGTTGGCACTGTTATGAAGGATCTGTGGTTGGCACTGTTATGAAGGATCTGTGGTTGGCACTTTTATGGGGATCTATGGTTGGCACTGTTATGAGGATCTGTGGTTGGCACTGTTATGAAGGATCTGTGGTTGGCACTGTTATAAAGGATCTGTGGTTGGCACTGTTATGGGGATCTGTGGTTGGCACTGTTATGAAGGATCTGTGGTTGGCACTGTTATGAAGGATCTGTGGATAGCACTGTTATGGGATCTGTGGTTGGCACTGTTATGGGGATCTGTGGATGGGACTGTTATGGGGGATGTGTGCTTTGACACATAGGGCCATGCGGGGGGCCAGCATAAAATGCTATATATGTGTGAATGACACACATATAGCATATTATGCTGGCCCCTCTCATGGCCCTATGTGTCACAGCATTACTTTATTAATGTCCCCTCATATATCCTAAACCACGCACATAACTGTCTTTTTATGCAAAGTCTTTCTTTACTGCTGAAACAATCGCTCTCCTATTGAAACTCCTATTGATATTGAAAATCACCAGCCTCTCTGTACTCAGCCTCCTACCTGACACACAGCCCTGAACAGCTGAATGACAGCTCTGCAGTCCAGTGGCGTTGCTAGGGCTGGTGTCACCAAATGCAAAAATTGTGTCACCCCCCGTCACCCCCCGAAGCAAAGAGTCCTTAAAAATGATTTCAGGGATTTAGGTCAAAAGCCTTAGAGGGCAAGGACCTCTAAGGTAGTATTTTCCGAAATACTACCTGTACCACGGGCCACACAAGAAAGGCAACGGGAGATTAGGGAGATTAACAAGTGGCTCAAGAACTGGTGTAGGAAGGAGGGGTTTGGGTTCCCGGAGAACTGGGCCGATTTTTCTATCGGCTACAGGCTCTATCGTAGGGACGGGCTGCACCTCAATGGGGAAGGGGCAGCTGTGGTGGGGAGAAAGATGGCTAGAAGGTTGGAGGAGTGTTTAAACTAGGGACTGGGGGGGAGGGAAATTACATTATAGGAGGGGAAGATAGTGCAGATAGACACCGGGGGCAAGGTAGTGGGACTGGGGAGGAATGGAAGGAGGGACTAGAACAGTTCAGAAGGAAAGGTGTAGGGTAAAAAATATACATAAACCTCTCAAATGTATGTATACTAATGCCAGAAGCCTGACTAATAAAACTGGGGAGCTGGAATTACTGATATGTGAGGAGAACTATGACATAGTGGGAATAACTGAGACATGGCTGGATGATAGCTATGACTGGGCAGTTAATGTACAAGGTTACGGTTTGTTTAGAAAGGATCGTCAAAACCGGAGAGGGGGAGGGGTTTGCCTTTATGTAAAGTCTTGTCTAAAGCCCACACTCCGCGAAGATATAACTGAGGGACATGAACATGTGGAGTCACTGTGGGTAGAGATACATGGAGCTAAAAACAACAATAAATTACTAATAGGAGTTTACTATAAACCACCTAATATACCAGAGTCCACAGAAAATCTACTACTAAACGAGATAGACGAGGCGGCAAATCATAATGTGGTCATTATGGGGGACTTCAACTACCCAGATATAGACTGGGAAACTGAAACTTGTATATCTCATAAGGGAAACAGGTTCTTGGCAATAACCAAAGACAATTACCTCTCCCAACTGGTTCAGGACCCGACTAGAGGGACGGTCATTCTGGACTTAGTATTAACCAATAGGCCTGACAGAACAACAGACGTGCAGGTTGGAGGACACCTGGGAAATAGTGACCATAAAGTAATAACCCTCCAATTATCATTCAAAAGAGCGTTTCTACAGGGAGGAACAAAAATACCAAACTTCAAAAAAGCTAAATTTAGCCAACTAAGAGAGGCCATAGGCCGAACTAACTGGGACAAGGTCCTTAAAAATAAAAATACAGCCACAAAATGGGATATCTTTAAAAACATCCTAAAATCTCATTGTGAGAGGTACATACCGTATGGTAATAAAAGGTTAAGGAACAAAAAGAAACCAATGTGGATAAATAGAACTGTAAAGAAAGCAATAAATGACAAAAAGAAACAGGAGGGTAGCACGGAAGCACTGAAAAACTATAAGGAAAAAAATAGAACATGTAAAAAACTAATAAAAGCGGCCAAACTAGAGACCGAGAGATTAATTGCCAAAGAGAGTAAAACTAACCCTAAAATGTTCTTCAATTATATAAATGTTAAAAAGTATAAATCTGAAGGTGTCGGCCCTTTAAAGAGTAATGAGGGGGAAGTCGCAGAGAGCGACGAGGAGAAAGCAAAGCTGTTAAATCGTTTTTTCTCCAATGTATTCACTGAGGAAAATAAACTGTCAGATGACATGCAGAATGCAAAAATAAATTCCCCATTAAAAGTGTCCTGTCTGACCCAGGAAGAAGTACATCAGCGACTTAAAAAGATTAAAATAGACAAATCGCCAGGACAAGATGGCATACACCCCCGTATCCTAGAGGAATTAAGTAATGTCATAGCCAGACCCTTATTTCTGATATTTGCAGACTCTATACTGACAGGGAATGTCCCACAGGATTGGCGCATGGCAAATGTGGTGCCAATATTCAAAAAGGGGCCAAAAACAGAGCCTGGAAACTAAAGGCCGGTAAGTTTAACATCTGTTGTGGGTAAACTGTTTGAAGGTTTTCTGAGAGATGCTATATTAGAGCATCTCAACGGAAATAAGCAAATAACACCATATCAGCATGGCTTTGTGAGGGATCGGTCATGTCAAACTAATTTAATCAGTTTCTAAGAGGAGGTAAGTTCTAGACTTGACAGCAGCGAATCAATGGATGTCGTATATCTGGACTTCTCCAAAGCATTTGACACTGTACCACATAAAAGGTTAGTATATAAAATGAGAATGCTCGTACTGGGAGAAAACATCTGTATGTGGGTAAGTAACTGGCTCAGTGATAGAAAACACACTCAGATTGGGTCACTAGTGGGGTACCTCAGGGGTCAGTATTGGGCCCTATTCTCTTCAATATATTTATTAATGATCTTGTAGAAGGCTTGCATAGTAAAGTATCAATTTTTGCAGATGACACTAAACTGTGTAAAGTAATTTACACTGATGAGGACAGTATACTACTACAGAGGGATCTGGATAGATTGGAGGCTTGGGCAGATAAGTGGCAGATGAGGTTTAACACTGATAAATGTAAAGTTATGCACATGGGAAGGAAAAATGCAAATCACCCGTACATACTAAATGGTAAAACACTTGGTAACACTGACATGGAAAAGGATCTAGGAATTTTTATAAACGGCAAACTAAGCTGCAAAAACCAGTGTCAGGCAGCTGCTGCCAAGGCCAATAAGATAATGGGTTGCATCAGAAGGGACATAGATTCCCGTGATAAGAACATAGTCCTACCACTTTACAAATCGCTAGTCAGACCACACATGGAGTACTGTGTACAGTTCTGGGCTCCTGTAAACAAGGCAGACATAGCAGAGCTGGAGAAGGTCCAGAGGAGGGCATGTAAAGTAATAACTGGAATGGGGCAACTACAGTACCCTGAAAGATTATTAAAATTAGGGCTATTCACTTTAGAAAAAAGACGACTGAGGGGAGATCTAATTAATATGTATAAATATATCAGGGGTCAGTACAGAGATCTATCCCATCATCTATTTATCCCCAGGACTGTGACTGTGACGAGGGGACATCCTCTGCGTCTGGAGGAAAGAAGGTTTGTACACAAACATAGAAATGGATTCTTTACGGTAAGAGCAGTGAGACTATGGAACTCTCTGCCTGAGGAGGTGATGATTGTAAGTACAATAAAGGAATTCAAGAGGGGCCTGGATGTATTTCTGGAGCTTAATAATATTACAGGCTATAGCTACTAGAGAGGGGTCGTTGATCCAGGGAGTTATTCTGATTGCCTGATTGGAGTCGGGAAGGAATTTTTTATTCCCCTAAAGTGGGGAAAATTGGCTTATACCTCACAGTTTTTTTTTTTGCCTTCCTCTGGATCAACTTGCAGGATAACAGGCCGAACTGGATGGACAAATGTCTTTTTCGGCCTTATGTACTATGTTACTATGTTACTATGTATATATGGGCGCTATGGTGGTGCTACTGCCATAGGGGGCATCCGTTAGCTCAGCAGACCCCCCCTAGCAGTCAGAGCCTGGTCTCGGGGAGGGCACTTCCAGATTATTTTCTGTCCGCCGCCACAAAACAATGTGTGCACAGTGTAGAGGTATACTGTATATTGTGTGGCACAGTGTAGAGGTATACTGTATATTGTGGGGCACAGTGTAGAGGTATACTGTATATTGTGTTGCACAGTGTAGAGGTATACTGTATATTGTGTGCACAGTGTAGAGGTATACTGTATTATGTGGGGCACAGTGTAGAGGTATACTGTATTATGTGGGGCACAGTGTAGAGGTATACTGTATATTGTGTGGCACAGTGTAGAGGTATACTGTATATTGTGTGGCACAGTGTAGCGGTATACTGTATATTGTGGGGCACAGTGTAGAGGTATACTGTATATTGTGGGGCACAGTGTAGCGGTAGACTGTACATTGTGTGGCACAGTGTAGAGGTGTACTGTATATTGTGTGGCACAGTGTAGAGGTATACTGTATATTGTGTGGCACAGTGTAGAAGTATACTGTATATTGTGTGGCACAGTGAAGAGGTATATTGTATATTGTGTGGCACAGTGTAGCGGTATACTGTATATTGTGTGGCACAGTGTAGAGGTATACTGTATATTGTGTGGCACAGTGTAGAGGTATACAGTATATTGTGGGGCACAGTGTAGCGGTATACTGTATATTGTGTGGCACAGTGTAGAGGTATACTGTATATTGTGGGGCACAGTGTAGCGGTATACTGTATATTGTGTGGCACAGTGTAGGCTATATGTGTATAACATAAACATATTTCACATGAAAACTTACAGTTACCTAGCTTGGCCCTTGGGGATCTTGGACGCAACTTCAACACTTTGGCCGGGAACTCGGTGGAGCTGATGTTGTGTTTTATCCTAATGAGAAAGATTTCATAATAAGAATTTGAGAAGGGGCAGAGGGATAGCAGAGCAGGGAGAGGCTGTTGCTGCTACTAGGGGGTCATACCATGGGGGAGTAATAAAGCACACCATTATGCCCCCACCCAGTAGTAATAATTCTCCTTATAATGTGACAGTGCCAAAAATACCTCCTTGTAATGCCCCCAGTTGAGCTAATATCCCCATAGTGCCCGCATAATGTCCCAGTATAAAATACCCCTATGTAGTGCCCCCAGTAAATTCCCCCATAGAGCTCCTTTCCCCCCTTCCTGCTAGTGCCCCCATAATGTACCAGTATACAATGTCCCATATATAGTGCCCCAGTAGATGCCATCAGTGTCCAGCCTCTGATAGGCTGCCAGCCTAGTGTCCCACATAATGCCCCCAATAATGTGCCAGTAAGTGTCCCCATAGATGCACCCCATCATGTGCCAGTATCAAGTGCCTCTCCCCCCCCCACATGTCCCAGTATCATAGTGCCACCCCCCCAATGTGCCAGTATCAAGTGCCTCTTTCCTTCCCACCCCCCACGTGCCAGTATCATAGTGCCAACCCCCCCATGTGCCAGTATCAAGTGCCTCTCTCCTCCCCCCATGTCCGAGTATCATAGTGTCACCCCCCCCAAAAAAAAAGTGCTAGTATCAAGTGCCTCTCTCCCCCCATGTGCCAGTATCATAGTACCATCTCCCCCCAATGTGCCATTATTAAGTGCCTCTCTCCTCCCCCCATGTGCCAGTATCATAGTGCCATCTCCCCCCCAAAAAGTGCCAGTATCAAGTGCCTCTCTCCTTCCCACCCCCATGTGCCAGTATTAAGTGCCTCTCTCCCCCCATGTGCCAGTATCATAGTGCCATCTCCCCCCCAATGTGCCAGTATTAAGTGCCTCTCTCCTCCCCTCCATGTGCCAGTATCATAGTGCTATCTCCCCCCAAAAAAGTGCCAGTATCAAGTGCCTCTCTCCTTCCCACCCCCATGTGCCAGTATCATAGTGCCATCTCCCCCCCAAAAAATAAAGTGCCAGTATCAAGTGCCTCCCCCCATGTGCCAGTGTCATCTCCTCCCCCCAAAAGTGCCAGTATCAAGTGCCTCTCTCCTTCCCACCCCCATGTGCCAGTATCATAGTGCCAAACCCCCCATGTGCCAGTATCAAGTGCTAACCCCCCCATGTGCCAGTATCAAGTGCCTCTCTCCTCCCCCCATGTGCCAGTATCAAGTGCCTCTCCCCCTCCCCATGTGCCAGTATTAAGTGCCTCTCTCCTCCCCCCATGTGCCAGTATCATTGTGCCAACCCCCCATGTGCCAGTAACAGGTGCCAACCCCCCTCCCCCTTATACCAGTATCAGGTGCCTCTCTCCTTCCCCCCATATGCCAGTATCATAGTGCCAACCCCCCCATGTGCCAGTATCAAGTGCTAACCCTCCCCATGTGCCAGTATCAAGTGCCTCCCTCCTCCCCCATGTGCCAGAATCAAGTGCCTCTCTCCTCCCCCCCATGTGCCAGTATCAAGTGCCTCTCTCCTCCCCCCATGTGCCAGTATCATAGTGGCAACCCCCCCCATGTGCCAGTAACAGGTGCCAACCCCCCTCCCACCCATGTGCCAGTATCAGGTGCCTCTCTCCTTCCCCCATGTGCCCATATCATAGTGCCAACCCCCCATGTGCCAGTATCAGGTGCCAACCCCCCTCCCCCCATGTGCCAGTATCAAGTGCCTTCCGCTCCCCCCATGTGCCAGTATCAAGTGCCTCCCACCCCCCCCCATGGCAGTAACAGTCAAAATATGCCAGTCAACAGTAAAATATGAGACGTCTACTGTTATAGCTGGCTAAGTGTACATCTATACACATGACAGCTGCTATACCTCTATATGAAAGCTGTCCCAACACACTCAGCTCTACTATATCTCTATATATTATGTACACTTAGCCAGCTATAACAGTAGAAGTCTCATATTTTTTCAGTCAGAGGTATTGCAGCTCTTATGGCTGTGTGGTTAAGTGCTTTGCCTTTGATACAGAAGGTTGTAAATGAGAAGTGTGCAAGTTGCTGGCTTGTCACTGTGTAATATACTGCACCAGCCAAGGAGCCTCTGCTCTGAGCTGTTGGCATGCGGCAGTCAAGGCTACCAGCCTAGTGGGAATTTTTCTGGTATCCCGCTAGGCCAGTCCGGCCCTGGGTATTAACCTGTCCACTAGGTATAGCAGGGGTATATCACAGCCAATAATTGGTGAATGTCACCCAACTATGTAACAGAAAAATTTGTGAAATGTATTAACCTGTCAGCTAGGTAGAGCAGGGGTATACCCACAGCCAAAAATTGGTGAATTTTACCCAAAAATGTAACAGACAAATTAGTGAAATTTGTTTACCTGTCTACTAGGCAGAGCAGGGGTATATCACAGCCAAAAAATGGTGAATTTCACCCAAAAATGTAACAGACAAATTAGTGAAATTTGTTTACCTGTCTACTAGGCAGAGCAGGGGTATATCACAGCCAAGAAATGGTGAATTTCACCCGAAAATGTAACAGACAAATTAGTGAAATTACATAAAATAAAATACATACAAATTAAAAAAAATAATCTTGATGTATGAGGTGGAGGTCCATATGGAGTAGGAGTTTGAGGAGGCGGTGGACGTAGAGGTGTAGGTGGAAGTGGCGGTGGAGGAGGACGAAGTCGCCAACACTGGTTTTAGGTTAAACATTTTTCATTTATTAGGGTACACTCCAAAAGAGTGTGAAATATCCAAAATACAAGAATAAGCAATTGCGCTGTAGTATAGCAATGGCTGGTTAAGGCAGGGATACATTCTATTCTGCATAAGGTACGGACAAGTCCTGTGGATCCATGCCTAGTTCATTTTAATGAACGTGAGCTTGTCCATATTGGCTGAGGACAGGCGGCTGTGCTTGTCTGTGATAACACCCCCTGCCGTGCTAAACACACGTTCAGATAATACACTGGCTGCAGAGCAGGCCAGCACTTTCAAGGCATAAAGGGCAAGCTCAGGCCAGGTGCCCAATTTGGAGACCCAGAAGTTGAAGGGGGCAGACCCATCATTCAGTACGTGTAGGCGTGTGCACACATACTGTTCCACCATGTTGCTGAAATGCTGCCTACTGCTAAGACGTTCCATATCAGATGGTGGTGCTGGTTGTTGTGGCGTGCTGACAAAGCTTTTCCACATTTCGGCCATGCTAACCCTGCCTTCTTAGGTGCTGGTGGTGCCCCAGCTGCGTTAGCGACCTCTTCCTCCACCTCTGCCTTGTGCTTCCACTGTGCCCCCGCTGTCAGGTGCGAATACCACCAGCAGCACGTCTACCAGCTTGCGCTTGTACTCGCGTATCTTACGATTACACTCCACTGACGGAATTAAGGACGGTACTTTGTACTTGTAATGGGGATCCAGCAGCGTGGCCACCCAGTAATCAGCACAAGTTATAATGTGGGCAACTCGGTGGTGGTTGCGGAGACACTGCAGCATGTAATCGCTCATGTGTGCCAGGCTGCCCAGAGGCAACGACAAGCTGTCCTCTGTGGGAGGTATATCATCTGTGTCCTCTGTATCCCTCCAGCCACGCACCAGTGATGGCCATGAGCTGGTTTGGGTGCCACCCTGTTTTGAACACGGTTCCTCCTCCTCCAGCTACTCATCCTCCACCTCGTCATCCTCCAGAACTGTGCCCTGGCTGGACAATTGTGTACCTGCCGTTTGTGGGTGAAGGAACCCACCCTTGGAGCCACTTGTGAATGACTGGCCGTAAACCCTATCGAATGATCCTTCTTCCTGAGAAGTGGGATAGTAACGTTGAGAATGGCATTATCGGCACTGACCATGTTGGTGGAGTACTCAAAACAGCACAACAAGGAACACAGGTCTCGCATGGAGGCCCAGTCATTGGTGGTGAAGTGGTGCTGTTCAGCAGAGCAACTCACCCGTGCATGCTGCAGCTGAAACTCTACTATCGCCTGCTGCAGCTCGCACAGTCTGGCCAGCATGTGCAAGGTGGAGTTCCACCTTGTGGGCACGTTGCATATAAAGTGGTAAGCGGGAAGGTCGAAGTGACACTGCAGCGCTGACAGGCGAGCAGCAGCAGGGTGAGAACGCTGAATGGCATAGCGGGGTAATTTTTAAGGAACGTTTGCACCACCAAATTCAGCACATGCGCCAGGCAAGGGATGTGCGTCAAACTGGTTAGTCCCAGAGCTGCTACGAGATTTCGCCTAATTTTCGCACACCACCAGGCCGGACCTGGCACCAACCACTCATCGTTCTGTTGTTCCATGCCTGTCCAAAGCTCCTGTGCGGTGTGGGGTTTGTCCCCCAAACAGAGAAGTTTTAAAACTGCCTGCTGTCATTTACCCCTGGTTGTGCTGAAGTTGGTGGTGAAGGTGTTATGCTGACCGGATGAGGAGGCAGTAGAGGATGAGGAAGAAGAGGAGGAAGCAACAGGAGGCATACTGAAGCGCCCTGCAATCCTCAGTGGTGGAAGGACATGTGCCAAACTGCTATCCGCCTCAGGCCCAGCCACCACTGCATTTACCCAGTGTGCTGTTAGGGAGATATAACGTCCCTGACCGTGCTTACTGGTCCACGTATCCGTAGTTAGGTGGACCTTGCCACAGATGGTGTTGCGCAGTGCACACCTGATTTTGTCCCCCACTTGGTTGTGCAGAGAAGGGATGGGTCGCCTGGTAAAGTAGTGGCGGCTGGGCACGACGTACTGTGGGACAGGCACCGCCATAAGACTTTTAAAACTCTCCGTCTCCACCAGTTGGAATGACAGCATTTCAAAGGCCAGTAATTTTGAAATGCTGGCATTCGGGGCCAGGGATTGCGGGTGGGTAGGGGGGTACTTACTCTTCCACTCCAGTGTTTGGGAGATGGAGAGCTGAGCGCTTCCGTGGGACATTGTGGAGATGCTTGGTGACCCAGGTGGTGGTGTTGCTGGCAGAACCTCTGTTTGCGGGGTGGCAGGTGCTGAGGTGGATGAAGAGGCTGAGACTGCAGCAGAAGAGGAAGCAGGAGGAGCCAGAGACCTTCCTTTGTTTATGATATGTCTACTCCACTGCAGCTCGTGCTTTGCACTTAGATGCCTGGTCATGCAGGTTGCGCTCAGGTTGAGAACGTTTATGCCTCACTTCAGGCTCTGATTGCACAGCGTGCAAACCACTAGTGTCTTGTCGTCAGCACATTGTCTGAAGAACTGCCATGCCAGGGAACTTCTTGGAGCTGGCTTTGGTGTGCTCTGTCCCTTGCTGTGTTGGGCAGTAGCAGGCATACTATCTAGGGGATGGCTGCTCCACTTTTGCACCCTGCTCCCTCTTCTGCTGTGCTGGTGGCTCTGTGCGTCCAACGCCTCTTCCTCCGAACTACACAGGTCACTCGCATAACCTTGATTCCATGTGGGGTCGAGGACCTCATCGTCCTCCACATTATCTTCCATCCAGTCTTCACCCCTGCCCTCCTTGACGGTCTGCACACTTTCGAAAGACACAGCAGTTGGCACCTGTGTTTCGTCATCATCCGAGACGTGCTGCGGTTGTCCTCTTATACAGTCATGTGAAAAAATTAGGACACCCTTTGAAAGCATGTGGTTTTTTGTAACATTTTTAATAAAAGGTTATTTCATCTCCGTTTCAACAATACAGAGAGATTAAAGTAATCCGACTAAACAAAGAAAACTGAAGAAAAGTCTTTTCAAGATCTTCTGTAAATGTCATTCTACAAAAATGCCTATTCTAACTGAGGAAAAAGATAGGACACCCTTGCCCCTAATAGCGAGTGTTACCTCCTTTGGCTGAAATAACTGCAGTGAGACGGTTCTTGTAGCCATCTACCAGTCTTCGACATCGGTCTGAGGAAATTTTACCCCACTCCTCAATGCAGAACTTTTTCAGCTGTGAGATGTTTGAGGGGTTTCTTGCACGTACAGCCCTTTTCAAGTCACCCCACAGCATCTCAATGGGATTCAAATCTGGACTTTGACTTGGCCATTCCAGGACTCTCCATTTCTTCTTTTTCAGCCAATCTTTGGTTGATTTACTAGTATGTTTTGGGTCATTGTCATGTTGCATGGTCCAGTTCCGCTTCAGCTTTAATTTTCTAACTGATGGTCTCACATGTTCTTCAAGCACCTTCTGATACACAGTAGAATTCATCGTGGATTCTATGATGGTGAGCGGACCAGGTCCTGCTGCAGCAAAGCAGCCCCAAACCATGACACTTCCACCTCCATGCTTCACAGTTGGTATGAGGTTCTTTTCTTGGAATGCTGTGTTTGGTTTACGCCAAACATGTCCTCTGCTGTTGTGTCCAAATAATTCAATTTTGGACTCATCTGTCCAAAGAACATTATTCCAGAAGTCCTGGTCTTTGTCAACTTTATCTCTGGCAAATGTCAGTCTGGCCTCGATGTTTCTCTTGGAAAGCAAAGGTTTCCTCCTTGCACACCTCCCATGCAAGTTAAACTTGTACAGTCTCTTTCTGATTGTAGAGGCATGTACTTCTACATCAACAGTAGCCAGAGCCTGCTGTAGTTCTCGAGATGACACTTTAGGGTTTTTGGAGACCTCTTTTAGCATCTTGCGGTCTGCTCTTGGGGTGAACTTGCTGGGGCGACCAGTCCTGGGCATGTTGGCAGTTGTTTTGAAAGCCCTCCACTTGTAGACTATCTTCCGGACAGTGGAATGGCTGATTTCAAAATCTTTTGAGATCTTTTTAAATCCCTTCCCAGACTCATAGGCTGCTACAATCTTTTTTCTGAAGTCCTCTGACAGCTCTTTTGCTCTCACCATGGTGCTCACTCTCACTTCAACAGTCAGGAGCACACCAAACTAAATGTCTGAGGTTTAAATAGGGCAAGCCTCATTCAACATGCAGAGTAACGATCTACTAATTATGTGCACCTGGTGTGATATACCTGTGTGAGATCTGAGCCAATTTAAGAGGGAATACATGTGAGGGTGTCCTATCTTTTTCCTCAGTTAGAATAGGCATTTTTGTAGAATGACATTTACAGAAGATCTTGAAAAGACTTTTCTTCAGTTTTCTTTGTTTAGTTGGATTACTTTAATCTCTCTGTATTGTTGAAACGGAGATGAAATAACCTTTTATTAAAAATGTTACAAAAAACCACATGCTTTCAAAGGGTGTCCTAATTTTTTCACATGACTGTATACTCATTTTGAAACATAAGTGGTTGGGCATCGGTGCACTCAATCTCTTCCACTTCTGGTGAAGTTATAGTACATAGACTATATGATATGTAGATGCTAAAACTCAGCTCTGCTCTCAGCATGAGCAGGGGAGGGTGGAAAGCAGTGCTCCAAGGATTCAGCCCCACCCCCGGTGCTTGAATTTGCATATGTAAAGATTTCTCTGTAGCTATTTAGCATACATACAAAGGAAAGATATAGTTTAATCAGGATGATAAACCCTACCAGGCAGTATTTCTGGTTTGATAAGGTTGATCCTGGTGACAAAGCCCCTTTAAATGTCCTGTATGGTAAAATGCAGTGGCTGACATATCGCCTGTGCAGCTGGTTCAGCTGCACAGTGGTCCAGCAAGGGAGGGGGCCATCCCAGTGCCAGCAGAGGCGTTTATTTTTTTATCTTATCATATTTTTCATTCCCTACCTCTGCCAACAGGGTAACCTGGGCACCTTGGGGTGGAGGTCGGGAGGGGGCGGAGCTGCGTGGGCTGATTAGCACTTACTGCGAATCTGCTGCCCATTTGTGTCTACACTCCATAGCTGAAGGACCTTCGATGACATCATAGTCATGGGATCTTTTCAGCAGTGGAAGTGGTGGTAGTACCTGTGATGAGGTCACCGTCATGTGACCAGTGCAAAAAGAGGCAGCGCTCAGCAGTGGAGACCTGTGATGCCATGGAATGAATGTATGTGCCAGAGAAATGCAGGGAGATGTGGTTCTCCCCATTATACCTCTTCCCTGATTAGTGGGAGGGAAATATGTTATTTAACTGGGACTGTGTGTTATAGGGGCTGAAGGGAGGGGAGGGAAGGGGTGTCAGTTACATAGAACTGTATGTTATAGAAGACTATAAGAAAGATATGTTTTTTACACAGGACTGTATCTTATAGAAGATTGGAGGGAGATGACTGGTGTTATTTACATGGGACTGGATATTTTTGAAGACTGTAGGTAAGGAGTGATGTTATTTATATGGGACTATGTGTTGGAGGGGGTGAAGGAGGGGATTTAAGTTATTTACATGGGACTGTATGTTATAGAGAACTGTAAAGAAGATAAGTTATTTATATGGGACTGAAGGGAGAGGACTGGTGTTTTTGACATGGGACTGCATGGTATAGAAGACTGAAGGGAGAGGAGTGAAGTTATTTACATCAGACTGTATCATATAGAAGACTGGTGGGAGAGGACTGGTGTTATTTACATGGGACTGCATAGTATAGAAGACTGAAGAGAGAGGAGTGAAGTTATTTACATCAGACTGTATCATATGGAAGACTGGTAGGAGAGGACTGGTGTTATTTACATGGGACTGCATGGTGTAGAAGACTGGAGGGAGACAATAGGCATTATAATTTATGGGTGCACTACAGAGATGATTATATCTCCGGGGGGTACGGCAGGAGGTATTATAATTACAGGGGGCACTGCAGGGAACATTATAAATACTGTGGGCAGTGGTGGAGGGTGTTACTGCTACCGAGGGGTCTATAGAAGTGCCTTATAGATTATAAGAGGTGCCCTAGGGAGGCCTTCTTAGTTCTGAGGGCACTGTAGGGAGCCTTATTACCACTGGGAATTCTATTTGGGGGTGAGCCCGGTGATGTCACTGGCACTAATGGACATTCTTTAGCGCTGCCTTAGGCCTCTTTCACACGAACGTGTGCGCTCCATGGCCGTATTGCGGACCGCATTTGTGGGCTTCAGCCTGTAAAATGGCTAGGGCAGCGCTAAAGCCACCCATCAGTGCCGGTCTGTGTTAGGGCCCATGTTCATATATGCTTGCATTATTGAGCGAAAAAAATGAATATTTGAATATATGCTAATTATCCTCTAGGAGCTACGGGGGCGTTACCATTATACCTAGAGGCTCTGCTTTCTCTGCAACTGCCACTAGCTGTCTACGTTGACAGGGCCTGGCAATGAAAATGTCATCCCACCGGGCCATGCTAAAGTACAGAGGGTGCGGCAGTTACAGAGAGAGCGGAGCCTCTAGGTGTCATGGTAACGCCCCCGTTTGTATATAATAAAACAATTTTTCTCAACAATGCGGGCACATAAGAACATGGAACCAACACAGATGCCTTCAGCTGCCAAGCGCACACATAACAGGTCAGTCCTTTAATTGTCCAAGTCTATGAGGGAGTCCTGAGGTATAACAGAAGGCCTAGGGAGCATTTTACCATCAGCTATGGACTTCATTGGGGGGAGGAAGCTGGCACTAAAGTGCCTAGGGCAGCATCAAATCTAAATATGGACCTGGCTCCACAGCAGCAGCAGGATGTAGTGTCACACATCACACTGCTGATCTGTGTAGGAGGAGGAGCGGTGCTCCTCCTCCTACACAGACCAGCAGTGCAATGTGTGACACTACATCCTGCTGCTGCTGTGGAGCATCAGCGGCTGAACTGTGATCATGAAGAACTAGGTGAGTATATTTTTTTAACTTCCTGTGAAGGGGGCACATATCTGACCATTGCTACTGTGAGAGGGCACATATTTGACCTCTGGATAGATCATCAGCATCTGAGCACCCGGGAACCCCGCTGATCAGCTGTTTGAAAAGGCAGCGGCGCTGGCAGTAGCACCGCGGCCTTCTCGTTGTTTACCGCAGGCCCAGTGATGCCACAACTAGTATCACTGGCCTGGGCGGGGCTAAGCTCTGTTCACTTGAATGGAGCTTAGCTCCGCCCAGACCAGTGATACTAGTCGTGACGTCACTGGGCCTGCGGTAAGCAGCGAGAAGGCCGCGGCGTTGCTGCCAGCACTGCTGCCTTCTCAAACAGCTGATCGGCGGGGGTCCCGGGTGTCAGACCCCAGCCGATCAGATGCTGATGATCTATCCAGAGGATAGATCATCAGTTTAAAATAACTGCAGAACCCCTTTAAGGGGACTGGGTGTGTATAGTTATGCTTTGGGCAGAGTTAGAGGTGTGGCCTAGTATGAAAAGAATATATATACATATTGTAAACATATTCACAAGATGTTTTTTATTTGCATATATATGTTTATATTTGTATGTGTGGTTTGGGGGGGCCCAGGTAAAATGGTATGGTAAAAAGGCTGGGTTCATACCAGGTTTGTGATATACTGTTGGGCAGTATCTCCTGATGTACATGTTGATGTGCTCATAGACCTATATTCTGTAAACATGAAAGGCTGTTCTTGTGGCATATCCTTATCTGGGATACTGTATGCTAGGTTCCTAAAGCTCCAACTATAAATTCACAATCTGCAGAGCTTTTCAGTACAATTGTAGACATTAAAGCCATATACCATGTGATATAATAATTCAATTAAATCCGGGCCGGCGTAAGGGGAGGGCAAACTGGGCAATTGCCCTGGATCCCTGTGACCAAAGTGGCCCCCTTCCAGTGTCTTCCTCCAATCTTTAGAGAATACAATGTTATGGAGCTCTGGAGGCTGGACTCAGGAGGTGAACCGGTGTTCTGTGATATTTCACCTACCCGTGAAATTTCCCTACCCTCGTCACTTCCTGTTGTGACGCGGCCACATCGGACATGGCGTTCCCAGCTTTGGAAGGAGGTGTGCCGCGCCGCGCTGGCGCACAACGACTGGGTAGGGGAATTTCACACCACAGTTGGGGAGTGCCGCGCAGGCGCACAACGACGGGGTAGGGAAATTACACACTACAGTTGGGGAGAAGGAGCCACCTAATGCGCTTACGCCTTACCTCTCAGCTGGACACTAGCTGATACTGCGCATGCGCCTAGAGCATCACCAGCGTAAGAGATCAACCAAGAACCAGTGCAGATGAGACTAGCTCGAGCAAAGGCTCACGGTCGGGGAGTAGTTAGCTGCGCTTGCGTACTGGCCCGTAATTTTTCCCTACCCTCTAACCGCTGTTGAGGCTTCCGGCGCAATCGCAGTGTCGGCCTGTGTCCAGCTGAGAGGTAAGGCGCAAGCGCATTAGGTGGCCCCTTCTCCCCAACTGTGGTGTGAAATATCCCCACCCCGTCGGTGTGCGCCTGCATGGCGCGGCACACCTCTTTCCAAAGCTGGGAATGTCATGTCTGGTGCGTCCGTGTCTCAACAGGAAGTGACAAGGGTAGGGTAATTTCACGGGTAGGGAAATATCACAGAACCCTGGAATCAGTCTGCCCCATCATTTAGCAGCTAACTGCCTCTACCAGAGGTTCCTCTGCTAGCAGCTGATTTACTTCCTGTGCTCCCATCATACACTCACCCCTCTCCTGGCACACACACAGATACATTAGTCCTGAAGAGCAGGGTCGGGACAGAGATTGTGGGGGAGGATGTTTTCATCGACTCTGGATCCTGCCCGCTAACTCTCCCTCCAGCTCACCCAGCTATGCTGCATAAAAAGTAAGTATATTTGTGTGTAAAGTGAATGTAATTATGTGCATATGTGAGTGTAAATGTGCAATTGTGTTGTGTATACTGTGAGTTTTTATGAAGGTATATGTGTATAGGTATTGTAGAGATTTGCTCTGGTAGGTAGGGTGAGCGGACGCAATACAGAGGCAAGACCACGGTTGAAAAAACAAAAGCCCAGTGTTTATTCACACAAAGAAGGCAGAAAAGAAAAACAATACTTTAAAGGGTCCTGGTGTTAGCTCACACAGCAAGAGTTCCCAAAATAACATAAATCCCCTGGTAGACCACAGCAGGCTTTAGGGCGCCTGACTCCCAGCTGAGCTGCTGGCTGGGTTTTTATACCCAGCCCAAAACCTGGCCTGGACGTGGGGAACAGCCACCCACCCTGCTCTTTGGCTGCTCCCAATAAGAACCGGCCCGGATTGGCTTTACAGCCACACTAAGTAAAACAGTGTCAGCGAGCACTAGCTGCTGCTGACACACAAAATAACCGGTTGTTATCTCACCGAAGCCAGGAACCTCGGTGACATGTACATTCCGTTAATGACAGACCCTTGCGCCTTCCTACAGTATATATATATATATATATATATATATATATGTCAATATATATATATATATACAGACGTGGACAAAATTGTTGGTACCCTTTGGTCAATGAAAGAAAAAGTCACAATGGTCACAGAAATAACTTTAATCTGACAAAAGTAATAATAAATTAAAATTCTATAAATGTTAACCAATGAAAGTCAGACATTGTTTTTCAACCATGCTTCAACAGAATTATGTAAAAAAATAAACTCATGAAACAGGCATGGACAAAAATGATGGTACCCCTAACTTAATATTTTGTTGCGCAACCTTTTGAGGCAATCACTGCAATCAAACGCTTCCTGTAACTGTCAATGAGACATCTGCACCTCTCAGCAGGTATTTTGGCCCACTCCTCATGAGCAAACTGCTCCAGTTGTGTCCGGTTTGAAGGGTGCCTTTTCCAGACTGCATGTTTCAGCTCCTTCCAAAGATGCTCAATAGGATTGAGGTCAGGGCTCATAGAAGGCCACTTTAGAATAGTCCAATTTTTTCCTCTTAGCCATTCTTGGGTGTTTTTAGCGGTGTGTTTTGGGTCATTGTCCTGTTGCAAGACCCATGACCTGCGACTGAGACCAAGCTTTCTGACACTGGCTAGTACATTTCTCTCTAGAATTCCTTGATAGTCTTGAGATTTCATTGTACCCTGCACAGATTCAAGACACCCTGTGCCAGACGCAGCAAAGCAGCCCCAGAACATAACAGAGCCTCCTCCATGTTTCACAGTAGGGACAGTGTTCTTTTCTTGATATGCTTCATTTTTTCGTCTGTGAACATACAGCTGATGTGCCTTGGCAAAAACTTCGATTTTTGTCTCATCTGTCCACAGGACATTCTCCCAGAAGCTTTGTGGCTTGTCAACATGTAGTTTGGCATATTCCAGTCTTGCTTTTTTATGATTCGTTTTCAACAATGGTGTCCTCCTTGGTCGTCTCCCATGTAGTCCACTTTGGCTCAAACAACGACGGATGGTGCGATCTGACACTGATGTTCCTTGAGCATGAAGTTCACCTTGAATCTCTTTAGAAGTCTTTCTAGGCTCTTTTGTTACCATTCGGATTATCCGTCTCTTAGATTTGTCATCAATTTTCCTCCTGCGGCCACGTCCAGGGAGGTTGGCTACAGTCCCATGGATCTTAAACTTATGAATAATATGTGCAACTGTACTCACAGGAACATCTAGTTGCTTGGAGATGGTCTTATAGCCTTTACCTTTAACATGCTTGTCTATAATTTTCTTTCTGATCTCTTGAGACAGCTCTTTCCTTTGCTTCCTCTGGTCCATGTCGAGTGTGGTACACACCATATCACCAAACAACACAGTGATTACCTGGAGCCATATATATAGGCCCAATGGCTGATTACAAGGTTGTAGACACCTGTGATGCTAATTAGTGGACACACCTTGAATTAACATGTCCCTTTGGTCACATTATGTTCTGTGTTTTCTAGGGGTACCATCATTTTTGTCCATGCCTGTTTCATGAGTTTATTTTTTTACATAATTCTGTTGAAGCATGGTTGAAAAACAATGTCTGACTTTCATTGGTTAACATTTATAGAATTTTAATTTATTATTACTTTTGTCAGATTAAAGTTATTTCTGTGACCATTGTGACTTTTTCTTTCATTGACCAAAGGGTACCAACAATTTTGTCCACGTCTGTATATATATATATATATATATATATATATATCACACCCACTGTGTATGTTCTTATATATGTTGATGTGAGTATATATGTGTGTACATACTGTATATGTACACTGTATATACAGTCAGTTCCATAAATATTGGGACATTGACACAATTGTAACATGGTTGGCTCTATACACCACCACAATGGATTTGAAATGAAACAAACAAGATGTGCTTTAACTGTAGACTGACAGCTTTAATGTGAGGGTATTTACATCCAAATCAGGTGAACGGTGTAGGAATTACAACAGTTTGCATATGTGCCTCCCACTTGTTAAGGGGCCAAAAGTAATGGGACAATTGGCTTCTCAGCTGTTCTATGGCCAGGTGTGTGTTATTCCCTCATTATCCCAATTACAATGAGCAGATAAAAGGTCCAGAGTTTATTTCAAGTGTGCTATTTCTATTTGAAATCTGTTGCTGTCAACTTTCAAGATGAGATCTGTCACTATCAGTGAAGCAAGCCATAATTAGGCTGAAGAAACAAAACAAACCCATCAGAGAGATAGCTAAAACATTAGGCGTGGCCAAAACTACTGTTTAAAACATTCTTAAAAAGAAGGAACGCATCGGTGAACTCAGCAACACCAAAAGAGCCGGAAGACCACGGAAAATAACTAATAATTCTTTCCCTGGTGAAGAAAACACCCTTCACAAGAGTTGGCCAGATCAGGAACACTTTCCAGGAGGTAGGTGTATGTGTCAACAATCAAGAGAAGACTTCACCAGAGTGAATACAGATGGTTCACCACAAGATGTAAACCATTGGTGAGCCTCAAAAACAGGAAGGCCAGATTAGAGTTTGCCAAATGACATCTAAAAAAACCTTCACAGTTCTGGAACAGCATCCTATGGACAGATGAGACCAAGATCAACTTGTACTAAAGTGATGAGAAGAGTATAGAGAAGGAAAGGAACTGCTCATGATCCTAAGCATACTACCTCATCAGTGAAGCATGGTGGTGGTAGTGTCATTGTGTTGGCATGTATGGCTGCCAATGGAACTGGTTCTCTTGTATTTATTGATGATGAGACTGCTGACAAAAGCAGCAGGATGAATTCTGAAGTGTTTCGGGCAATATTATCTGTTCATATTCAGCCAAATGCTTCAGAACTCATTGGACGGCGCTTCACAGTGCAGATGGACAATGACCCAAAGCATACTGCAAAAGCAACCAAAGAGTTTTTTAAGGCAAAGAAGTGCAATGTTATGCAATGGCCAAGTCAATCACCTGATCTGAATCTGATTGAGCATGCATTTCACTTACAGAAGAAAAAACTGAAGGGAAAATGCCCCAAGAACAAGCAGGAACTGAAGACAGTTGCAGTAGAGGCCTGGCAGAGCATCACCAAGGATGAAACCCAGCGTCTGGTGATGTCTATGTGTTCCAGACTTCAGGCTGTAATTGACTGCAAAGGATTTGCAACCAAGTGTTAAAAAGTGAAAGTTTGATTTATGATTATTATTCTGTCCCATTACTTTTGGTCCCTTAAGAAGTGGGAGGCACATATGCAAACTGTTGTAATTCCTACACCGTTCACCTGATTTGGATGTAAATACCCTCAAATTAAAGCTGACAGTCTGCAGTTAAAGCACATCTTGTTTGTTTCATTTCAAATCCATTGTGGTGGTGTATAGAGCCAAAAAATGTACAATTTGTACAAATGTCCCAATATTTATGGACCTGACTGTATATCTATATACTGTATATACAATATAACTATATATATATATATATATATATATATATATTCTCTTATAGAAGTCAACCACAGGCAGAAGTGCTTAGTCATGTCTTGTCTCTCCTCACTAGCTGAAGAATCGGTAAGGCCTCATGCACATGACCATACGTATCTGTGTGTGGTCCACAAAACACAGATCCTGGCCTTGAGCATGCCCAGTGGCGTGCCTAGGGGGGGGGGGGGGGGGGCGACTCTCAGGGGGTGCCAGAAGCGATGAGCGCTTCCATCAATACAGATGAAAAGATACCAATGAAAGATATTGGGTTCATTAGTAGAAACTAATGATTCACCTTTGTCCTAACCAGCAGCACAATAATGGGGACTTAACAAGAAGTATCCACATAGGCTGGGCCCTCTTGTGTGGTGAAACTCAGACCAGCCTCTTCTGAGAAACATAAATTTAACATACAATGTGAGCTCCATGCCAAACACCAAAATCTGAACCAGCAGGATCAGAGTTAATCAGCCCAAGAGGAGAACACTGTTCTAAAAGGGGCTCTAACAAAATTAGGCAGATCTGAGTTCTGGACAAAGTAAGTCAGTCTAATTGCAGCCATAGACTATCTATACAGGATATGCATGACACCTCTTAAAAGGGATTGTCTCACTTCAGCAAGTGGCATTTATCCTGTAGATAAAGTTAATATAAGACACTTACTAATGTACTGCAACTGTCCATATTGCTTCCATTGCTGGCTTGATTAATTTTTCCATCACACTATACACTGGTTGTTTCCATGGTTACGACCACCCTCCAATCCATCATTGGTGGTCGTGCTTGCACACTATAGGAAAAAGCGCCAGATTCTCTGGTAGCTGGGACCGTGGTAGCGCACATAGGCTAGTGCTTTTTCCTATAGTGTGCAAGCACGCCCACCACTGCTGAATTGCAGGTTGGTTGCAACAATGGAAACGAGCAGTGTATAATGAGATGGAAAAATGAATCCAGACAGCAAAGGAGGCAATATGGATAATCACAATACATTAGTAAGTGACTTGTATTAACTTCCTCTACATAATAAATACTATTTGATGAAGTGAGACAACCCCTTTAAGTTCATTGTTCCTTCCAGAAATTAAAGGGGTTATCCGATTTCAGAAACATCCCCCCCCCCCGTGTGCTGGGCCCCTCACAGGTAATATACTTATCCCGCTCCCTGCGCCGCTCCTATTTCCCGCACTGCCGCTGCTGCTTCTCCTTGCACACTGATGAAAACAACCAATGTCGGGGGGGGGGGGGGAGAAGCCAATGGCAGGCGGGGACGAGCCTCCCTAGCGTCACCAGCGATACAAGAGAGGCTCGTCCCAGTCTCCGCCTGCCATTGGCTGCTCCCCCCGACACCGGATATTTTCATCGATGTACAGGGAGAAGCAGCAGCAGCGGTGGTGCGGGGACCAGAAGCGGTGCAGGGAGCGGGGAGAGGTATAAGTATATTACCTGTGAGGGGCCCGGTACATGGGGGGGGGGGGGGATGTTTCTGAAATTGGATAACCCCCTTAAGTAATACATTCTCAACCTTCCTGATCTCTTTAATCCATGCTAAATAGATCTCAGGACATCCGAAAAGATCTAGGAAATGGAGATTATATTCCTTATGATAGAAAACCTCTGGAAGGAAGGAGAAGACCTGATCATAGTTACTAAAGAACAATCCTTTGGAGTAAAGTCAGATAATACTATTAGCAAAAACCTTGTTGGGGATGAATCTGAAGTATATATCCATTGATGACAAGACTAGGATGTCCCTATTCTCATGGCAGATGTCATGTCCAGGTGGAAATATCATTTTTAGGTTAGGTATTTATGTGGGACCACATTCAACATAGATCTGAGAATGGAAGGCCAAATCTTAGCAAATCTTTAAGAAACCTTTTCATCAAGGAGTCTTGACTTTTTAGATTGATAATCTGTGGTTTGGAGCTATCCACTCCTTGAGTAGAATTCGAGCTGAATAGATTCACTTGATCCTTGTGTAAGTATTGAGACCTGGCTATGACAAGGTCTTCATGAGAATGTCTGAGAGGCCTCTAGGATGTTATAGAGGCTGTCCGGTTGAGTTCATGACTGTATCAGAGAGGCCTCTAGATGATAATACAAGGTGGGCAACCTTCAGGCTGTCTGGCTCCATTTTTTCAGATCTTGGCAGAGTTGAGTTCCTTATACATACGTGTTGCTGCTCTCCGGAAGGGATGGTAAGGTGTGGAGCACCCAAATGAGAAATAAGTCCAGAGATTCAGGGTCTGCAGTAAACCAGGGTGCTGTCACGGTGGGGAGTGGGGGAAACCCCCCACTGTGTGGTGTCAAAGGGTAAAAGGGGATCAGCCTGGCCAAAAGGAGTAATAAGGGAGCAGGTCACCTCCTACAGCATCCCTAATCCTCTCCATGACTCCTCACCGTATGAGCAGACCCCGATGTTAGGACGGCTCACACTCTAGATTCCTAGAGACCCTGAGTCACCCTGGAAAGCCCTCACCAAGGAGCCAGGAAGAGACGACCTGTTTATCCCAGTCATGGAGGAACAGGAGTCTCTGTCTAAGGGCAGGCTGCAAGGAGAGGGGAACACATACAGCATTTGAAGTTGGCAGGTAAGTGAAACCCAAAACACACTTACCTGCCACAGATACACTGACTGGAACCCGTGCACAAGTGCTGCTGTCCACACCAACATTAAAGGACACAGCACAAACCACAACCACACAGGAACCCAGGACACCCATAGCTGCAATAAACATGAGACAGGGGAATGTCTAGCAAACATGCTGGACACCAAACATCACCAGCCATGTAACACCACACAAGACATACAAGACGCTGAACATAACCCATGCAAACCAAAAGATAGGAAGGGAAAGAGACACCATAATAACATCAATGACCACAAGGGTGGCCCTCACTGAACAGATGGTAAAAGCCAGGAACAGTGAACCACCAGCATACACCAAGGTTGGAGGAACACTGAGCTTGGGGCATCCAGCAGAGGCTAAATAGCCCAAGCAGCCACACCCACACACATATAAAGGGATTTGGAAACATTATAAGCAGGTGCAGCAACCTGAGGGCATTGTTCTGTAAGAGCACTCTGAACTCAAAGGAGCAACCCACAGACAGGCATCAAACTCAAAGCTCCATACCATGAGGAACAATAGAGTGCCAGAATAATCCGACCATAGATGTGTCAGCTTTATGGAGAGGACCCCCTAAGTTGTACCTTACAGGGCTGAAACTGTGTACTTTGCACTCCAGTGAGTGCAGACACATTAACCTCAATAGATGATTCACTTTATGCAGAAGAAAGATCTGATGAAGTATACACTTCCACAAAAGAAAATTGAGCAGATGACTTTCTGGCCTTTTAGAGCTACAAGACAACCTTACTCTTTCAAGAAGAGGACCTGCCGCGAAGAGGTGGAGGTCCCCCATCTGGACAAGGACACAGCCCTCTCTGCCTAGCTTCCCCCATTAGGCAGAGCTAGACCTGTTTTGAGCTGCTGTCCATAGAGAATCTGGGCTAATTTGATTAGTAAGGATCATTTCCAGGATGTTTCAATTCTGCCTCCCCCCCCTGGTCAACATCCTGGTCCCCTTACCGGATTGGCATAAAGAATTTCTGTTTTGGTCTCTTTCCTCAGAATGAATATTCCACTCTTTATTGTTATCCTCTTCCTCTTAGGAGGGAAACAGTTTATCCTGAATTCTTCATCAGCATGATACACTGACTGGGGTTGTTGCACCTTGCAATGCTTAGCATTTTCATGAAAGAAGGGAGACTGGCCCCTGTCAGCTTGAATTTTCTAATCAGTAAAAATGCAGAGATCAAGCAATCAAAGCAAGGTAACATGTAACATCCTGGCACTTAAATTCATATCTATCAGAAAGGGTAAATCCCAATTCTTGCGGCAAGGTGTTTTTATTTACATTAATTTAAAATTTAAACAAAGATAGAAAACACATACCTATAAAATTATGAAACCAAGTATAAACTGTTCTCAAAGGAGCAGTGCAGCAGTGTGAACAAGAGCCAGAGTAGTGATGCTTCACCTGTAATATGCCAACCAAAATGCACTGAGTTCCCGGACTGAGGGATCAAGCACACGACTGTTGGCTGTTTTGCGGTCTGCAAATTGTGAAAAAATAGTATACCAGCTGTGTGCATTCTGCATTTTGTGGAACAGAACAGCCGGCCCCTAATAGAACAATCCTAACCTTGTCCATAATGTGGACAAGAACAGGACATGTTCTACTGTACATTTTTGCTGCTGCCACGGAACGGATGTGGACACTACAGCACATATTCTGCGGCCCCATTGAAATTAATTGGTCTGCCTCCGACCCGCAAAAAATGCAGATCGGATGCGGACCAAAAATATATTCGTGTGCATGATCATTAAATTAATTGATCTTCTCAGGAATACTTATCTGAGAAACATCTGTAAAGTCCCAAGGACCATTGAGTCAGGCTGACTGGAGGGGAAGAAAAGTAAGTGCATTAGTGCAAACAAACTAAACACTCAATAGCAAGCAGCAACTGCTTCCAAGGTTCAGAAACTAGTGGAAGGTTAACGGAACCCCTTATACACCTCACAAAACAATCTAGGTAGTCCAGCATAAAGAATAAAAAACTGAAACAAGACAAGAAATCCACAAGCAAAGCAAACCTTCTGTCCAAGTTCACACAGGACAGAAAACCAAACACAGGGTATATAGCCTCAGAGGTCTCTAATTAATTACTGATTAATTTGATTAAATTAAAAATCCATCTGTCCTACCAGTACACGGGGAACAAATATCTCCATGATTATGCTGCTGGTTAGGATATAAGGGAATAAAAGATTTATGGCACTTTATGGCATAAAATTTTTGCAAAGAATGGTACATGCTATATATGCATTATAATTGCAAACTTTTTACACTTCTTGCCCCTTTTTAACAGTGATAAAAAGGGGTGGGACTTAGTGGGATGTGTCAGACATAGACTAACAGATTTACTATAATTTATGCCAGAAACTAAACTATAGCTCAAATTTACTCCAGCTCGTACCCGTCAAATTAATTATGAAACATGAGCCTTAATTGAGCACATTTCACTCCGACAGATTAGTCTTAGTCTTAACAAATATGCCTCTTTGTCTTTTATCCCACATAGTTTTAGGGTACTTGCCCTATTTACCTCCTCCTCCCAGAAGCATTGATTTACACCAGGTGCCCTTTTTCCTTGAGGTGGCTCTGCTGGGTTGCTAAGTTGTGCTGCAAGCACAGGGAAAGTGGAGGACGGGAGTGGTAGTGGCTCTGGCTGCAACAGCTGTTCACAGAAATCATAGCAGCAGCCCTCACACTGAGGCTCCCTGGGGCTGAGCAGTGACAGGATGGTGCACTCTTTCTTCTTTTGGGGTACACCGTGATGTTGGCACTCCTGCGTGGTGGTAGTTCTGGTGCCCTTGGTGGTATGCGTTTGTTGTGGGTACAAGGCAGGAGATGCAGGTGCTGCGGCTGGCAAATGGTGCTGGAGTCAGTATGTAGGACAGTTGTAAAAAATAAACAAACAAGTCACAGAGTAAATTTTCACCGATAGCAGTGTATGGATAGGAGCAATGATGGGGTTTGTAGTACTCCTTCTCTCTATCTTTACAACATCTCTCTCTCTCTCTCTGTACAATCTTCGGCTGGTAATAAGGTTATTGCAAAACCTGTCTTTAATTCCAGGCTGAAGGGTACAGGACTAAGATACAGCTGGCCATGGCCATGTCAAAGTGGAAAAGGGTAACTGTATAAGCAATGTCCTTCTCATTGCAGTAAAGTCTATATCCGCCTTAAACAGTGAATACCTTACTGAGTGACTCCAGTACTTGGCCATGGAGATTCTGGACCTTCTAGTTCTTTCTTTCTCTGGAGTATTGTAGAGTGGAAATGGCTTTCTTGCTATACATATCTCAGTGATAGTGATTCTCTGGGATGCAGGCCTAGTTTCTCCAAGGACTGAGCACATGTAGCTCCTTTCTTCCTCAGCTACCACTAAGCTCACAGTAAACTAGGGGCGAACCTAGGTCCTTCTCCTAGCCTCCTACAAGGGCAAAGTCCAGATTGTTAATCCTGACCTATCCATACAAAATTATACAGGTACGATACAATAAATTAAACCATTACATAGAAACACCTAACATTAATGACAGTAAACAATTTTGCAAGTACCCTATTCTGGAGTACTGCAGCTGTGCTTCTGCTATACCTCTTATGGTCTTGCACTGGGCTTTACAATACTTCTTGATTCAGGATCTGACCTGCTGCAGGGACAATTTCATCACAGGGGTTGTACTTCAGGCCCTCAGTGACAGAGCCCCAAGACCAACTTAACTCCTCCAGGGCTGCACCAGGTAGTATGCTTTGAATGCAGTCTCACACTGTGGCAACAACTTCACCTTGCACTTACAGTCTGGCCCGAATCTCCTTTCTTAGGAAACACTGCGACTGTTGCTAATTCCTCTTCTGCACTCTACAGGAGTAGCCTATGTCTGGTTTACAAGGACTAAAAATAACCTGCTCCAATATAAATGGATGTCTATTTTCTGCTGATTTATTGTCCAGAACTGATGGAATGTAAATAAACAGTTTGCATAAATTGCAGAGTTGACTGGAAAAACACAGGTAAATTACAAAATTAGCTTTATCACATATGTGTATTTAGGAGTATCTATTTGGGCACTTTCACACAGTGAAGATTTGGTCAATACAGTATATCATTTGTATTTTAAAGGGTTTTTCGGAGATTTTTATACTGATGACCTATCTTCAGGATAGGTTATCAGTATCTGATCAGTGGGGGTCCAATACCAGGGACCGCCACCGATTAAAAATGCATGGGGATGAGCGCGATATCAAGAACAGCTGCTATACAATGTACGGTGCTGTGCTTGGTAAGCTGTGAGAAGGCAGCGGCGCTCATAGAAGCACCGTTGCCTTCTCAAACAGCTGATGAGTGAGGGTCCCAGGTGTCGGACCCCCACCAATCAGATACTGATGACCTATCCTGAGGATAGGTTATCAGTATCAAAACCTCGGAAAACCCCTTTAAGCCAATATCCAGTAACACATTTAAAAAAAAAACTATTTGTTTTGTGTTTTAATACAGTACATCACCAGACGCTGGGTTTCATCCCTGGTGATGCTCTGCCAGGCCTCTACTGACTCTGTCTTCAGTTCCTGCTTGATCTTGGGGAATTTTCCCTTTCGTTTTGTCTTCAGCTAGTGAAATACATGCTCAATGGGATTCAGGTCAGGTGATTGACTTGGCCATTGCATAACATTCCACTTCTTTCCCTTAAAAAACTCTTTGGTTGCTTTTGCAGTATGCTTTGGGTCATTGTCCATCTGCACTGTGAAGCGCCATCCAATGAGTTCTGAAGCATTTGTTTGAATATGAGCAGATAATATTGCACGAAACACTTCAGAATTCATCCTGCTGCTTTTGTCAGCAGTCACATCATCAATAAATGCAAGAGAACCAGTTCCATTGGCAGCTATACATGCCCACGCCATGACACTACCACCATGCTTCACTTATGAGGTGGTATGCTTAGGATCATGAGCAGTTCCTTTCCTTCTCCATACTCTTTACTTTGGTACAAGTTGATCTTGGTCTCATCTGTCCATAGGATGTTGTTCCAGAACTGTGAAGGCTTTTTTAGATGTCGTTTATCAAACCTTCCTGTTTTTGAGGCTCACCAATGGTTTACATCTTGTGGTGAACTCTCTGTATTCACTCTGGTGAAGTCTTTTCTTGATTGTTGACTTTGACAAACATACACCTACCTCCTGAAGAGTGTTCTTGATCTGGCCAACTGTTGTGAAGGGTGTTTTCTTCACCAGGGAAAGAATTCTTCAGTCATCCACCACAGTTGTTTTCCGTGGTTTTCCGGGTCTTTTGGTTTTGCTGAGCTCCTTCTTTTTAAGAATGTTCCAAATAGTAGTTTTGGCCACGCCTAATGTTTTTGCTATCTCTCTGATGGGTTTATTTTGTTTTGCTGAGCTCACTGATGCATTCCTTCTTTTTAAGAATGTTTTAAACAGTTGTTTTAGTCACGCCTAATGTTTTTGCTATCTCTCTAATGGGTTTGTTTTGTTTCTTCAGCCTAATGATGGCTTGCTTCACTGATAGTGACAGATCTCATCTTAAGAGTTGACAGCAACAGATTCCAAATGCAAATAGCACACTTGAAATTAACTCTGGACCTTTTATCTGCTCATTGTAATTGGGATAATGAGGGAATAACACACACCTGGCCATGGAACAGCTGAGAAGCCAATTGTCCCATTACTTTTGGTTCCTTAACAAGTGGGAGGCACATATGGAAACTGTTGTATTTCCTACACCGTTCACATGATTTGGATGTAAATACTCTCAAATTAAAGCTGACAGTCTTCAGTTAAAGCACATCTTGTTTGTTTCATTTCAAATCCATTGTGGTGGTGTATAGAGCCAAAAATGTTAGAATTGTGTCGATGTCCCAATATTTATGGACCTGACTATTTGCTTCTGGTTTTGTCTTAAAAATAAAAGGTTGCAAAATTTGAATTAAACTTGTTTGAAGGTGGCCTTGGTTAGATAGTACTTTAGATTTGCTAATTGCGGGATGCAGGTATAACCAGGGCCAACCATGGAGTATTCTACAATGAGCCGTGTTTCTGAATCCATAGTGGGCCCCAGGTCCAGGACAGAAAACCCATTTGGAGCTGGTATTGGAGCTAATCACTAGCTACTAGGGTCTCAATCTTTGATTCAAAACCTATGAGGGTATGGCCACACAGTCAGTTTGCTCACCAAAAATCCAAGTACACACATATAATGTAAATTCCTTCTTTATTATTAAAAAGGAAATAAATACATAATGTAAGAAAAAGTACACATAATAGCAGCAACACAGGACGATGCTATGGCAAGAATAAATCCCCCCTAGACTCCCACTGTCAGTATTACAACGCCCCCAAGAGGAAGCAAGGCAAAAGGTGCGTCGGGGTTGGTGTCCCTCCCTGACTCCTGGTCTGTATTGTCTTATTATGCTATTTTGCACAATTATTTAATGTGGTACAGTGGTATTGATCGTGTTAGGGACTATGACTTTATATGAGTATATCCTAGGGACACTCTTTAATAGGCCACTAGCCCGTAGCACTTGTCATTTGATAGTGGGATAACCATTGTTGCACTGGCACATTATAGTATGTACAACCCACAGAGACCGCACACCTGTGTTATACAATATTGATGTATGGATTTTGCTCAGTCTGGTAGATGTTGTAATACTGACAATGGGAGTCTGGGGGGGAGGATTTATTCTTGTAATAGCATCGTCCTGTGTTGCTGCTATTACATAGAAACATAGAAACATAAAATGTGTTGGCAGATAAGAACCATTTGGCCCATCTAGTCTGCCCAATATACTGATTACTATGAATAGCCCCTGGCCCTATCTTATATGAAGGATGGCCTTATGCCTATCCCATGCATGCTTAAACTCCTTCACTGTATTTGCAGCTACCACTTCTGCAGGAAGGCTATTCCATGCATCCACTACTCCAAATCAACAAAAAGAGAAAATCCAGCTCTTAAACAACAGGAGACACTTTATTTAGCGGTAAAACTTCCAATCCTTATAGGCAGGGTATAGTCAACATGCTTCGGACCTTTATATATATCAGGCTACTAAATACTATTAGAAAGGCTCCACCAGCAAACTACTGGAGCTCAGCCTTTCAGTTACCAGCTGAAAGAAGACAGATAAATCAAATAATAATATAGGCTGGCTCACAGTATTTTTGCATCAAATACAATATTTATTAATATAAAATACAACTACGTAAATATCAACATATCAGCACAAATACATATACGTGTATATTGTATAGATATAGACAGTGCGGAGCTCACGCACTAACCTATACAGACTGGAGTACTCCTGAAAAATAGATAAGACCTTATGGCTATACTGGACCTGCAAACTTTCAGTTGAAATCACAAAAATGTCCACAGACTATATATCAATTTGCCAGTTTGTTGGAACCGAACAGGTTCAATAGTTGTCCTTATAACAGTAAGCTCTGTATTTAGGTACCTTTTGACGGTGATGATAATACTGCCTTTCAGATTGCAGCGTTTGCTCTCTCTCCACCTTGGGAGCAGGCTTCCGACACGTTCTCTCAGCGTCCCACGTGACCAGCTGGATGGCAAGTCGCTGGTTAATGACGTAGGTGCTTGGAGCCGTAGGGTTGGCGGAAGCTAATGCAGCTACGATGTTGCTTGCTTGAGCCCGTCAGGTTACCGGAGCTTGATGTAGCAGAGTTTACTTGGTAGTTCGTTTGACTCTGTTCTGTAGCGTTGATATACAAGCGGACAGGTAGATAATAGCATAGGATTTCTTTCGATGGCTGAAAAAGTCCTTTTGTTTAGCAGGATAAAAACCGCACCAGTAGCCTTGGTCTAATACACACTAGACGCGTTTCGGAACGTTGTTCCTTCCTCAGTAGTTGAATGTTGAATGCTGAATGTGAACCTACTAGTCATGTATTTAAATACCCTTTCGGGTTTAAAATAAAATGTGGGTCGGATCCTAGACTGTGCAGCTTGATAGGCTGCAGAATCCTGATCTTCACCCTGGCTGTTAATGACACATATATGATTAATATTAGACGCCAGTATATTATACACTGGAGTCTATAATGTCACAACATGTAAATATATATTAAAAATGCATAAAAAATGACATAAAAATGACAAATTACAAATTATGACAAATTAAAATGTTAAAATAAACAAATCACTGGCTCAGAAACTGTCGGAATCTGTCGGGATATCTGGAGTGTAGCACTGGGGGGGATGGGAAGGAATGCAGGGGGAGTCAGTGCGCTGTTAGCCAGCCTAGCATCGACTTCCCATGTAAACCGACCCATCCTCCCTATAGGAAACCAAAAATTTCAATCTCCGAGTTGAGACCCGCAGGCATCAAAGATCCAAACTCGAAGATCTTCTTGGACTCCTGTCTGGACATTTTGGCCACAAAATCTCCTCCCCTCCAGTCTTCTTTTACCGATTGTATGGCCAAAAATTTCATTTTGCTAGGGTCACCTGCATGATAAAGTTTAAAATGTTTGGATAAGGGATGCGTTTCAGACTGTTTCTTAATATTATTGATATGTTCTGCAATTCTGGTCTTGAATACCCTTTTGGTGCGTCCAATGTACTGCTTTGGGCATGGGCATTGAATGATATAAATGACAGCTTTACTGTCATTTATATTTCCCATTTAAAATTATTAGACGTTGATGTTACCATTTTTGTGTTTCTATCAAACTGTGTTTGTCTACAGTTTTGACAGCAGCCACATCTGAAAAAACCTTTCAGATTGGACCATGGGGTTGTCACTAATTTTGTTTGCTTTTTCCTTATTGTAGGGGCCACTTGGAGTCCCAAATTGGGAGCCCGAGTGTATACTATTGGAGGATGCATAGGGAGTATGGGACCCAACATCTTATCGTCCTTTAATAAATGCCAGTGTTTTCGGACGATACTATTCACCATCTTATAATCTTTATTATATGGTAAGATTATTTTAGCTGTTATATCTCGTTCTTGGGTGATAGTACATGTTTCCTTTGGTTTAAAGAAGGAGGCTCTGTCCAATTCTCTCACTCTTTGTATTGAGTCCTCCAGTAGTCTATTAGGATATTCTTTTTGCAAAAATTGGGCTTTCATATATTGTGCCTCCACCTCAAATTGTTCTTTTTCTGTACAGTTTCTTTTCAAACGCCTAAATTGGCTAAAAGGGACGTTCAAAAGCCACCTTGGAAGGTGACAGCTTGTGTTCAAGATAAAACTATTCTTGGCTACATCTTTTTGGTATGTACTGCAAGAAAAGGTTTCTTGTTTCTTTTCAATGCGTAAATCTAGAAATTCTACTGAATGTGGATCAATGTTGGCTGAAAATTTCAGATTGAAATAATTTGTATTGATATCATTAATAAATTGTAGCAGTGTTACATGAGATACCTTCCAAATTAACAGAATATCATCAATGTAACGCCGCCATAGGACCAGGTCCGCTCCGAGTTTTGGGGTGATGGTATCTTGTTCCCAAGCTGCCATAAATAGATTGGCATAACTCGGAGCGAACCTGGTACCCATGGCGGTGCCGGTGGTCTGCAAATAATAATTAGACCCAAATTGGAAATAGTTGTGGTTGAGCACAAAACCGATCCCATCCAGTATGAATTGTAATTGTTCCTTTGCTAGATTAGCCTTTTGGGACAAAATTTTAAATATTGCTTGTGTACCCTGACTATGGTTGATACTTGTATACAGAGAACTAACGTCCAATGTAGCAAGCAACCAATCAGGGTGACAGTACATATTTTCCAATAGAGAGACTACTGTAGAGGTATCCCCAAGATACGAAGGAGTGTCTCTGACATAGGGTTGTATATCAGTATAACATAGGGTTTATATATATATCAGTCCTTAATCATGATGGACTGATATACGAAGGTCTGAGGCATGTTGACTATACCCAGCCTATGAGGATTGGAAGTTTTACAGCTAAATAAAGTGTCTCCTGTTGTTCAAGAGCCGGATTTTCTCTTTTTGTTGATTTGCTGTTACGGCCGTGTCCAGGCTGGTACCGTGCTCACTACAGGTGCAGCAGGTGAGAGCTGCTCAAGCTTCTCATTTACTCCTTCATGCATCCACTACACTCTCAGTAAAGTAATACTTCCTGATATTACTTTCAAACCTTTGCCCCTCTAATTTAAAACTATGTCCTCTTGTAGCAGTTTTTCTTCCTTTAAATATTCTCTCTTCTTTAACCTCGTTGATTCCCTTTATGTATTTAATAGTTTCTATCATATCCCCTCTGTCTCATCTTTCTTCCAAGCTATACATGTTAAGGTGCTTTAATCTTTCCTGGTAAGCTTTATCCTGCAATCCATGTACTAGTTTAGTAGCTCTTCTCTGAACTTTCTCCAAAGTATCAATATTCTTCTGGAGATATGGTCTCCAGTACTGTGCACAATACTACAAATGAGGTCTCGCTAGTACTCTGCAGAGTGGCATAAGCACCTCCGTTGTTCTACTGGTAATGCCTCTCCCTATACACCCAAGCATTCTGCTAGCATTTCCTGCTCCTCTATGACATTGTCTGCCTACCTTTAAGTCTTCTGAAATAATGACCCCCTAAATCGCTTTCCTCAGATACTGAGGTTAGGACTGATATCACCTGATTTTATATTCTGCTCTTGGGTTTTTACGCCCCAGGTGCATTATCTTGCACTTATCAACATTAAATTTTAGTTGCCAGATTTTTGACCATTCCTCTAGTTTTCCTAAATCCTTTTCCATTTGGTGTATCCCTCCAGGAACATCAACCCTGTTACAAATCTTTGTGTCATCAGCAAAAAGACAAACCTTACCATCGAGGCCTACTGCAATTTCGCTGATAAAGATATTAAACAATATGGGTCCCAGAACAGATCCCTGAGGTACCACACTGGTAACAAGACCATGGTCTGAATATACTCCATTGACTACAACCCTCTGTTGTCTGTCCCTCAGCCACTGCCTAATCCATTCAACAATATGGGAGTCTAAGCCCAAAGACTGCAATTTATTGATAAGCCTTCTATGTGGGACAGTATCAAAAGCCTTACTAAAAGTCTAGATAAGTGATGTCTACTGCACCTTCGCCATCTATTATTTTAGTTACCCAATCAAAAAAATCAATAAGATTAGTTTGACATGATCTCCCTGAAGTAAACCCATGCTGTTTTTAATCTTTCAATCCATGGGATTTTAGATGTTCCACAATCCTCTCCTTAAATATGGTTTCCATTAATTTCCCCACTATTGATATCAGGCTTACTGGCCTATAGTTGCCCGATTCCTCCCTACTACCTTTCTTGTAAATGGGCACAATATTTGCTAATTTCCAATCTTCTGGGACGACTCCTGTTACCAGTGATTGGTTAAATAAATATGTTAATGGTTTTGCTAGTTCACCACTGAGCTATTTTAATAGCTTTGGGTGTATCCCATCAGGCCCCTGTGACTTATTTGTATTAATTTTAGACAGCTGACTTAGAACCTCTTCCTCTGTAAAGACACATGCATTAAAAGATTCATTAGTCTTCCTTCCTAACTGAGGTCCGTTTCCTTCATTTTCCTTTGTAAAAACTGAACAGAAGTATTCATTGAGGCAGTCACCTAGTTCTTTATCTTCTTCCATATACCTTCCTTCTTTTTTAAAAAATGTGGTAATTCCTTGTTTTAGTTTCCTTTTTTCATTTATGTATCTGAAGAATGTCTTATCGACTTTTTTCACTGACTGAGCTAATTTCACTTCTGCCTGCGCTTTAGAAGCTCTTATAACTTGTTTGGCCTCTCTCTGCCTAATCTTAGAATTTGCCTGTCATCCTCGTTTTTTATTTTTTATAATTACTAAATGCTATCTTTTTGTTTTTAATGATTTTGGCCACTTCTGCTGAGTACCACAGTGGTCTATTTCTGTATTAAATTAGATTTTATGCTATATTTCACATACAGGGCCACCCATCCCCCCTTCTTGACTTTTCTGTCTTTCCTATATAGAGAGAACCCTGGTATTGTTATGTCCCAGTCATTACTTCCATTGAACCACGTTTCAGTAACAGCCACTAAATCTATATTCTCATATGCCATTATAGACTCAAGTTCATTGATCTTATTCCCTAAACTGCAAGCATTTGTAGACAAGACTCTGAGCTTGTCATTTCTTAACCTATGTGCTACTGGCATCTTCTGGCATTGTTCCAGGGGCAGTCGGACTCCTGGATTATCACTCTTTTGGCCCCCTTTCCTAGTTTAAATGCTCCTTAGCAAATACTTTGAACTGTGCAAACCATCTTTCTTGTACAGTTCTTTTCCATTCCAACGAGAGCTAACATGTGACACAAAGCCAAACCCTTGGTTCAGACACCATTCACCAAGCCATACATTGAATTCCTTAATGCGCATCTTCCTGTCATGCTGAAGGTTATGCAAAGGCAAAACTGCAGAGAATGAAACAGTTGATGCAACCTCTCGTATATCATTTCCAAGTGTGTGAAAAGCTCCCTTCACCTTTGAAACCTCATTGAAAGCCAAATCATTTGTCCCAAGATAGACAATGACATCCACCTCCCTTTCCTGCTTTTCTTGCCTAACAATATTAAGGATACGTCGTCTATCCCTGCTAGTGGTAGCACTAGGGAGACATCTCACAACACCATTTTCCTCAAACTTCACACCTCTTATGATGGAATCGCCCACCAACAGCTGCTTACCATCAGTCCTCACCTTCTCCTTTTTGTCTTTGGCTGCAGTCTTGCATACTTTAGGCATGGAATATGATTGTTTCTCACCCACTGTGCTTGAGCCATCCTCCATGTGGCTCTTGCACTCTGAAAGTGCTGAAAATAAATTATGGAGAGCCACAGACTGTGGGACATATCTTCTATTAACAACTCTTAGTCTACCAGAACCTGCAGTAACCCATCTTCCATTTCTAGGGGGCCTCTGTGGCAGTGGCATTGTAAAGTTTTCAGCCAGTTTGTTTAACGGTTAATTTACAAATCTCAGATTTCAAAAATGCAATTTCCTGCTGCATTATGGAGAGCTGTCTACAGATCAGATAACATCCAAACCTCTGAAGAGTGGAACCTAAAATAACAGGACAACAATTCCTGCACAGAACCAGATCTTCCATTTTAAAGAGGGGAAAGATTTTAAACAAACAAATCTTACTTTTTTAGATTGTATCCACCTCCAGATTACCTCCTGAGTATCTCCAATGCACTTATAAAAGCAGTACTTGCATAGGCAGCAAGCTATAATTAGGCAAGCTAATTCTATGTGGCTATATATACACATACTCCCACAAACGCTCCTCCCCCAACAACAAATTTAACACCTTAATCACCTATGCTCATTTGCAATCAGACAATAGTGATAACCTGTCTAAGAAATGCCTTACCTGTTTTGAAACATAGTGTCTGAGTATCCACCAGAAATGCAGCTGAAGTTCTGCTACAGTGGAAGATCTCTAAGATCTCTATCTCCTGAATATCTCCAATGCACTTATAAAAAGCAGCACTTGAAAAGGCAGCAAGCTATTATATGTACTTTGTCTTACATTATGTTTTTATTTCCTTTTTAATAATAAAGAATGAATTTACATTATATGTGTGTACTTGGATTTTTGGTGAGCCATTGCATTTTGCCACACATATTGAGCTATTAGTATTTTGCCCATATTGGTTTTTCACACAGTTTTTCTGATGCAGTTTTAGAAGCCAAAAACGGGTGTGGATCATAAAAGAAGAAAAAGTATAAAGGGGAAAATTTATCAAGACAGGCTCTTTGTGTGCCTGCCTTAATATCCCCTGCACCACCAGAGGATATACCACATTTGTGATGAGGCACAGGCCATAAATTAGGCGCATACAGTCTGTGCACCTAAACAGAAATCTATGACAGCTCAGAGCTGCCGTACAGTTCTGGTTTCATTTCCACCTGAAAACTGACGTAAGTGAAAATACATTTGTCTGAGCCACTCCCCCCTCCATACCTTGACATGCTCACACTTTTTAACGCCACTTTTCAGGCACAAGGGAGATAATAAATATCTCCCGAAGGACTGATAAAACTTCCCTTTTTTAATTCACTGTATTGATGATATATGTAGGTGTTGGGCACAAAGAATCATCTCCTCTGGTGGGCCTAAAGAAGCCCAGCCTAACGTTGGATATAAATGGATGTTTATATATAACAAGAACTGCAGCATTTTTCAAGGTACAATTCTAGGAAAATGGACAGTTCAGTAGTCTGTTCACTAATATGTAACATCTGACTGTACCGCCACCAAAACAATAGTATGGAATTATAAAAACTGTCAGCTAGCAACCAATCAATCACAGAAGAGCTTTAATTTTTCAAGAGCATTATAAGATATAACAGTTGCTATATGGGTGGTTGCTAGGGGAAATAAAGAAAATGTTTTTTTTTTTTCAACATTGCCTTTTTATTAAAGATTTAGGCCTCATGCACACGACAGTGGAAAAAAAGTCTGTTAAAAACGGACAGTCTTTAATGTCCGTTTTGAATCAGTTTTTCATGTTAAAAACGGACATGAAAAATGGATGAATTTGACCCACCCTTCTGAGAACACCCACAGGATGATAGGCCCCCAGCTAAAATAATGTCCCCCTACTGTAAGATTTTTTATTTATTTTTGCTCCCCCCAGCTTACTAATGGCCCGATGTAGGCCCCCAGCTAAATAAATGTCCCACACAGTGTATATAATTTTTTTATAGTGTCCCAAGCTTTTATAATGCCCCCATGTAGGCCCCCAGCTAAATAAATGTCCCTCACAGTGTGTATCATTTTTTTAACCGCCACTAGCTTTAATAATGCCCCCAATGTAGGGCCCCATCTTAAATAATGTCCCCCATAGTGTGTTTCTTCTTCTTTTCTTTTTTTTTAGGGCCCCCAGCTTTATAATGTTCCCCATGGTTTATATAATGCCCTAATAGTGTCCCTTAACAAAAAAAAACCCTCACCTTATCCACTTGCTTGCGCTGCAGCAGTCTCTTCTCTCTTCACAGAACGGGACCTGTCGAAGGTGCGAGATGACGTCACTGCGTGCTCCCACGTTACCATGCAGATCGCAGGTCCTTCGGCAGGTCCTGCTCAATGAAGAGAGAAGAGACTGCCGCACCGCGAGCAAGTGGATGAGGTGAGGTTTTTTTTAACCCCTAAATTGCTTGTGTAGCCGTTTTTAACGGCCGTTAGACGAGTTCACTCCTGTCAATCGGCCATTAAAAACGGTCCCATTGATTTCAATGGGGTACATCCGGCTGTGAAAACGGCCAAAAATAGGACATGTCCTATTTTTGGACGGACACTAGTCACTGGCCGTTAAAAGAATGGCCATGTGAATAGCCCCATAGACTTTTACTGGTGCTAAAAAATTCCGTGTGACGGCCTATACTTTTTCACTGTCACTTTCAAACAATAAACAAAGAAACAAAAGATTAATGTACGTAGTATGTGGCATGTGGTGTATAAGCATTGTACATGATATGGATATGTTCCTGAGAGTGTCCACACAATAAAGTGCTAAATCTTCAATACATTAGTGCACCATTGTCAAAATAAAGTATCAGGCAATGAAGTGTGCTCGACAACCACATCAACCAATGACTGTGGGAGTTGATCCTGGACTGCAAGGTGAAAGCAAGTTCGTAAAGCATATTTTGGTTCAATAATTGTATCACCTCCACCAGATCAGGTGTTACAGGCAATTTCCAATGACGTGCAATTACCTTCCACCAAACCTGTCCCTAAATGGCCAATTCTGGCATTAGGGAGACGGGGGGAGCCTGTACTCTCTGCCATGAGATCAAAAACTCTGGACCAGAGAGGAGAGACAGAGGGACAAAACCACCACAGGAGAGTAAGATGGGATGATATGGGCTAATCTATCTGGAGTTTAGTACCACTGCAACTGAATCTTCCTATTCTGTTCCGCATGATTGATGCAATGTGAACATTTAACATACCAGTACAGAGCTGACTTCCACTCCTCCAAAGAAAAGGACTTATTCAACTCCTGTTCCTATTTGTAGTTATGTCTTTACCAGGGACTAGAGGGGATAATAAAGCATTGTAAATAATAGATAAGCCTTTGCGAGAAAGACGTCTATTATAAAGTATGAGATGAAGAGGTGTAGAGGAATGTTCAACATTAATAGTCTGTATAGTAACAAGAAAGAGGGTCATTTACTATTCTGAAATACTCCTACATTAGGCATATTCCAGGCGCCGATGTATGTGCCATCTGTGACTTCTCTCTGCTCACGCCAGGTCTCAAATTTTGGGTGCGTGGTGTTGGAAAGGGACGGGCTTGTTTTAGGCGTAGAAAATGGTCTAAATGTAAGACAGCAAGGTTGCTGTCTTACATTTATAACTAGCTGCGTCAAAGTTATGGAGAGGTATGCGCCTCTTCCTAACTTCAACTGAACCTCCACAAGCGATGGGGCTTTATTAAGACCAGCGTCTAAAACGCTGGTCTTAATAAATGTGCCCCAAAGTTCCTCATCTGAAGATATTGATAAAATACTGAATTAGGGATGAAGAATGTTTTATACAAGGTCTCAAACTCTACTAATCTTGACAACTGACAACATTTGCTAATGGTATGACTTCCCTGGGACATCCAGGCCTGTTCTAACCTTACATCTTTGAAGGTAGAGGTTAAGCTGCCATACCTAGGGGGTTTGGATTAAGGACATTGTTTTCCAATATGATGCTGAAAGGGGCATGGTTCGACCACATAGCGCTCCCTATGTCTGAGCAGGTAACTTTGTGTACAATATCAACAGAAACAAAAAAATAATCAATATGGGATTGGGACAAAGGGCCCTGAAAAATAAATGTATAATCCCTTTCTCTTGCTTGCTGATAATGGCATATATCATGTAATGGGAAATCTCTAAGGGTTTGTTAAAGATACCTCCTAGTAGTGGATACACAATTGAACCGAAAATGAGCACCACAGCATATTTTTCTTTGAGAGTCAGAGAATAGAACATGTGATGAAACACTGAGTGCACCTAGATGAATCCTCTGACAGTAAATGTGCTTCATGTAGAATATCACACTGAGATTGAACAGCATCTTTCCAGAGTTCTGCCATTTGAAAAGGAGAGTTCAACCTCTTAGCATTCAAGGAAATAACTTTTAAAGAATAACTGTCACATTTAGACCCTAATTTCAATTTTCATATATGTAGTTACTAATAACATGATATTCCAGAATCAGTTACTATTAGACTGACTTACCCCATATTTAATAAGAGTCAGCCCTTAGCAACCAGTCTGCATAAAACTGCAATTTCACTATTCAGTTAAGATGGCCGCCACTGCCCTCACCCTGAGGCTAATCCCGCCTGCCCTCACTAGCCAGTAACAATAGCCCCCCAAAAGTGTCAGTAACCAGAGCCCTCCCCCTAAAGGGTTAATCTCCTGCAGCACAAAGGGGTCCTCTTACCACATGTTGCTTTCATTTATACACTGAGCAGATGGCAGATCTCCCTTCCCTGGTCTGCGCTGGTTCAACTCTGCATTCTCCAGCTCTGCTGAGTGAGGGAGTGTCTGCCAAGCGCAGGGACAGGGAGAAGTGCACACAGCCCAGGCACTGTTATCAGCTGCTGGGGAGGACCTGGCTTTAATCATTTACTTACAGTCCCTGGCTGTCAGTAATCTGACCTTGCACGCAGCCTGCTTCTGCGTCCTCCGTCCTTCAACACATAGACGGACCATGCCTAGCAACCCTATTTTAAGCAAAGGTAAAAGTAGGCAGTACAGGGAACAAAAATGTGGAATTAAGGGGTAATTGAATACTCAGTGAAAAGTTGAAATAGAGCCACCAAGGTGATATTAATCACCACAATCTAATACTCAAAAAAATAAATAAAAAAAATACGACCGTTATCCTTTAACCCCATTTTGAATAGAAGAAGGGTCCCTGAGAGGCCTCAAACAGAGGCGTACATAGGAATCACTGGGCCCCATAGCAAAAATCTGAATTGGGCCCCTTAACCCCGCCCACTACCCACCATGGCCCCTCCCACTTCCTGACTTTGCTCCTCCCATGCCACACCCCCATTAAATAAATTTATACATGACCTACAGAAACTGTTAGGGGTTTCCTGGGGGTGACCTGTCACATGGGATATCTGCTGCAGCCTGCAGGTCTCCTTATTTGGGGTGCCATGTTAGGCTACTTTCACACTTGCGTTCGGGTCTCCGCTTGTGAGTTCCGTTTGAAGGCTCTCACAAGCGGCACCGTCCAGCCCTAATGCATTCTGAGTGGATGCGGATCCGCTCAGAATGCATCAGTATGGCTCCGTCTGTCCTCCGCTCAGCAGGCGGACACTTGAACGCTGCTTGCAGCGTTCGGGTGTCCGCCTGGCCGTGCGGAGGCAAACGGATCCGTCCAGACTTACAATGTAAGTCAATGGGGACGGATCCGTTTGAAGTTGACACAGTATGGCTCAATTTTCAAACGGATCCGTCCCCCATTGACTTTCAATGTAAAGTCAAAACGGATCCGTTTGCACTATCATGAACAAAAAAAAATAATGTTTTTTTGTTTTTTGTTCATGTTAATGCAAACGGATCCGTTCTGAACGGATCTAAGCGTTTGCATTATAGGTGCGGATCCGTCTGTGCAGACACCAGACGGATCCGCTCTGAACGCAAGTGTGAAAGTAGCCTTAAAGGGAATCTGTCACTAGCAATTTACCCCCAATTTTTTTTTCATGAATCCATGTTTAACAGAGTACCTGTTTTCCATCTGTCTTGTTCTTTTGAAAGTGAGTCTTGTCATTTCTTCAAAAAATCGATTCTTATGATATGTAAATGAAGCTGTAAGGAGCCCAGAGGGGCGTTATTCTTTCTCCACTGTGCCCAGGAATGCCCCTCTGAAGTGCCGTGCCCGCCTAAGTTTGAAAATTAATAACGCCTCCAAGTTCATCTAAATCGCCTCCCAGAGGCGCGGCTAAGTGCTCAACACCCCCCCTCCTCAGTGCCGCGCTCTGCGGCAAACACCCCGATCCTCCTCTCGCCGGCATCCCAAATCCCGCGCAGGTGCAGTGCCGTCAGTCATCTTATCATAGCGCAGGCAATCGCCGGCACTGCGCCTGCGCGGGATTTGGGATGCCAGCGAGAGGAGGATCGGATTTGGGAGGCGATTTAGATGAACTTGGAGGCGTTATTAGTTTTCAAATTTAGCCGGGCACGGCACTTCAGAGGGGCGTTCCTGGGCACCGTGGAGAAAGAATAACGCCCCTCTGGGCTCCTTACAGCGTCATTTACATATCATAAGAATCGATTTTTTGAAGAAATGACAAGACTTACAATCCAAAGAACAAGACAGATGGAAAAAAGGTACTCATGGATCCATGTTTAATAAAGTACCTTTTTTCCATCTGTGTTCTTCTTTTCCATGTCAGTCTTGTCCTTTCTTCTAAAAATCGATTCTTAGGATAAGCAAATGGCGCTGTAAGGACTGGAGCCCAGAGGGGCGTTTTTCTTTCTCCACGGTTCCCAGGAACGGTGCCCCTCTGAAGTGCCGTGCCCGCCTAAATATGAAAACTCTAACACCTCCATGTTTAGCTGAATCGCCTCCCAGAGGCGCGGCTAAGGCTACTTTCACACTAGCGTTCGGGCGGATCCGTTCTGAACGGATCCGCCCATAATAATGCAGACGGAGGCTCCGTTCAGAACGGATCCGTCTGCATTATATTAGCTAAAAAAAGCTAAGTGTGAAAATAGCCTGGGACGGATCCGTCCAGACTTTCAATGTAAAGTCAATGGGGGACGGATCCGCTTGAAGATTGAGCCACATTGTGGCATCTTCAAACGGATCCGTCCCCATTGACTTACATTGTAAGTCTGGACGGATCCGCACGCCTCCGCACGGCCAGGCGGACACCCGAACGCTGCAAGCAGCGTTCAGCTGTCCGCCTGTCCGTGCGGAGGCGAGCGGAGCGGAGGCTGAACGCCGCCAGACTGATGCAGTCTGAGCGGATCCGCCTCCATTCAGACTGCATCAGGGCTGGACGGCTGCGTTCGGGTCCGCTCGTGAGCTCCTTCAAACGGAGCTCACGAACGGAAACCCGAACGCTAGTGTGAAAGCAGCCTAAGTCCTCAACACCCGCCCCCCTCCTCAGCGCTGCGCTCTGCAAACACCCGATCCTCCTCTCGTCGGCGTCCCAAATCCCGCGCAGGCGCAGTGCCGGCGATTGCCTGCGCCTGCGCTCTGATAATACGGCTGAGGGCAACAGCTTCAACATCGTCACTGGGCTCGGCGCATGCCCAGTGACGATGTTGAAGCTGTTGCCCTCAGCCGTATTATCAGAGCGCAGGCGCAGGCAATCGCCGGCACTGCGCCTGCGCGGGATTTGGGACGCCGACGAGAGGAAGATCGGGTGTTTGCAGAGCGCGGCGCTGAGGAGGGGGGCGGGTGTCTAGGGCCTTAGCCGCACCTCTGGGAGGCGATTCAGCTAAACATGGGGGGGGGCCCTGGGGAGAAAAGCAGCCGCATAGCCGGCTGCAGGTCATGAGTGGGCGGGGCCTTATCTGCGCTACGGGCCCCCCAGTGCCGCGGGCCCCATAGCAGTGGCGTGGTCTGCCTCTATGGGCGGTACGCCACTGGCCTCAAATAAAGCAGCATGATATGATAATTGTGCCACATGCCAAAAATTAGGACAAAATAAGATAAACAACAACAACAACAAAAAAATAACTTAAGAAACAAACAGAGAGTATAGAAATACTCAGACTTGGAAAAAACTGACCGTATGTCCTAAGGTCTGTGACCACTTCACAGGTCACAATGAAAGAAGGGGCAAAAAGAATCTAATGGCCCCATATCACAGCTCTATAGTGGTGACAGTGAAATACAGAGCTAGTTAACTATGAAATGGAGTCACGAAACCTTGTCAGGTTTGTCAGGTGGTTCACAGGTACGCCGGTCAGATAAAGGCAGGAGACCACAGGCTTGTAACTTCTGAGAGGCTAGTGGAGGAGTGCGATATGTTGGACTCCATTATGCGTAATCGAAGGTCTCACCAGAAAGCCCCATCGATGTCGTATCTGATTATCCCGGAGAAAATTGGTAATATCAGCAAATTCTCTGCATTTAGCTAATGTAGCCGCAGAATGGTCTGGAAACATAGAAATTCCTTAGAATATCGCCACAGGAGTGGGATTCTGGCACAACGTGCGCAGATTTACCAAAAAATTTGGTCAGTTTTGCAGAGCAGGACACTTCTTGACTCTGCCTATAGTTGGAGATGGCTGTACACCAGGAAGAGATCACTGGTAAGTCACTGGGATAGCCTCTGTGAGCTGGTGTGGAGGCTCTGGATATGGAGCTAATGAATCAAGCAGCCGATGCCATCAGCGTGCGGGTTACACCCCCTAAGTTAGACACTTTTACAAATTCACACCATTGGTTTCCAATAGCTACTGAACTATGTACTATAGCTGACACCTCTGGGTCTTCACTATCACTATGCCACCAGACAGCCTTAAGATGCTGGGAGTAAGAGGGCTTCAAGTTGTAATTTTTATTACTGCAATTTTAAAGTGAACCCTAGAAGGAAAATATCCTTGAGGCTTTGATTTGTGATGTAACGTAAAAGCCCTATGTTACCCGTGTTTTGCTGATCAGATGCCTCCTTCACAAACATGAATATTTTACTATGGAAAATTCCACAAATATTTTAGGAAACACAGGAGCAATGACACTTACTGTATACTCAGAGTTGTGCATTGGGTTCGCCTGCAGGTACTGGGAACTGTACAAACACTGGTTTCTAGTGCCTGCAGGAGAAATGCAAACCGCTTTGGGACGGTCTAACCACTTGTTTTTATTTAACTGGTGGATGTGGAGTTAGAATATTGTATTGGAAGTGGTGTATTCTACAAAAAGCAGTACAAAGCTGCAGCGTAAATGCATTAAATGCATCTTTATCTCATGATAATAGATAAGCTATTAACAGGTTTATATTATGATAAAAATTAAGATTTCTAAAATACGGTTTTCAGAAAAGCTTTACATTGCTGCTTGGTTACTGTCAAAACCATCTCTTTTAGAGATAAATCAATCATTTTTTTTATGGTTGTTACCGTGGCAACATGAAGACAGATATTCCCATAGTAACAAAGCTGTTGGCAACAATAAATACAAGAAAGTGCTGTGAACGATATTCAAGTATTACAGATTCTGCAGAGGGCTTACGGCACAGAAAAGAGAATGACAAATGATTCTTTTAATAAGCAACAGATAAATCTTTCCGGAACCCACATGCTGGTGGCATAGCTTGGCTTTACATTTATTTAGTGTTTAATTGATTTCTTCCAGCATGGCATTTACTTTACTGAATAGTATCACATTTGGTTTAAGACAAGCTTTATCCACACACACACCTAACACCACATCAGATGGTAGTGGCTCTGACCACTAGGACCCCTCTTGATCCTGAGAATGAGGGACCCATGAATCTCATCCCCTTAACCACCTCACGACCGCCTAACGCGCCGATGCGTCCGGGAGGTGGTTGATTTACTCCTCCTGGACGCATCGGCGCATCATCTCGCGAGACGCGAGATTTCGTCACAGCCGGCCCTCGCATGCGCAGCGAAGAAGTATTTTGTCAGCAACCTGCCGGCCAATGATCGCGGCTGGCAGGTTGCTGATTTTTAAAAAAAACAATCAGAGGCCATATATCAGATCATATTTGTAAATATGATCTGTTATATGGCTGGCCTGCTCCTCTGCTGGTTCTTTTCGTCGGTTGGATCCAGCAGAGGAGCAGGCTACACAGTGAGTACACCAAACACCTCATAATAGCCCCAGATCACCCCCCTGAACCCCTATTAACCCTTTGATCACCCCTTTGATCGCCCCTGTCAATCACTAGTGAAAGGAAAAAAATGATCAGTGCAAACTGTCACTTTTTTTTTTCACTGGTATTGACCGTTAGGTTTTAGGTATAGTTTAGGCCCCTTGGTTAGGTAGTTAGCGATCAGTTAGCGCCCAGCCCACCGCACCGCAGTCACTGATTCGCTGATTAGCGTATCGCTAATCAGCATTTGTACTTTTATAGTATCTGGAAGTGATCAAAACTGATCACGGTCAGATCTATAATTGTATTCGTGTCACTTTAGTTCTCCCTCCACCCAAAACGCAGTGTTTGCCCGATCAAGCCTGATCGGTCGCCCACACTTACGTTCGCCCACACCCGCCCCACCGCATGACAAAAAAAATATTTTTTTTGATCGCTGCACATTCACTTTACACGCACTGCGGCGATAAAAAAATCAGTTTTGATATTTTTTAGCAACCGCAGCGGCCTCCGGTACTTCGCTAGCCTCACATTTGTAAGACAGGCTTGCTTTTTTTTTCTTGGGTAGTCTCAGGGAATACCCCTAAATTTAGTTGCCCACATGTCAAACAGGGGGTATTCTTCTGAAGAGGCCTACAGGCTTCTGACCCAGTCGGATGAGGAATGGGAACCCTCATCTGATGAATCTAGCGGGTCAGAATACGAACCTGTAGAAAGCAGTGGCTCTCTGACCCAAAGTTCGGACAAGGAGGCTGAGGTCCCTGATAGCACCAGGCGTACCCGGCCCCGTGTCGCTAGACCGCAGGTTGCGCAGGATCCGCTTCAAGAGCAGCAGAGTAGGGCTGGTGCTGTCGGATTACGTGGTGAGGCATACACCAGCAGCCCAGCCCTTCCTGGACCTAGTACCAGCACTGCCGTAGAACATGGTGAAGTAGCGAGCACCAGAAGGGCAGTTGAAGCTGGTACGGTGGCACGTGCAGTAGTGACCCCGTCGCAGCCACCGCAAAGACGTGCCCGTAGAGCCCCTAGAATCCCTGAGGTGCTGGCAAACCCTGATTGGCAGTCCCCAACTTCAGCCGCATCTGTAGTTCCCCCTTTCACCGCCCAGTCTGGAGTTCGGGTTGAGACAGCTCAGATCGGTTCGGCCCTGGGATTTTTTGAGCTGTTCTTGACTGCGGAGCTCTTAGACTTAGTTGTGGCAGAGACAAACCGGTATGCCACACAATTTATAACCGCTAACCCGGGAAGCTTTTATGCCCAGCCTTTCCGGTGGAAACCAGTCCAAGTTTCCGAAATTAAAACTTTTTTGGGCCTCCTCCTCAACATGGGTCTAACTAAAAAGCATGAATTGCGGTCATATTGGTCCACGAACCCAATTCATCACATGCCCATGTTCTCTGCTGCTATGTCCAGGACACGATTTGAGACCATCCTGCGTTTCCTGCACTTTAGTGATAACAGCACCTCCCGTCCCAGAGGCCACCTTGCTTTTGACCGGCTCCACAAAATTCGGCCCCTCATAGACCATTTCAACCTGAAATTTGCAGATATGTATACCCCAGAGCAAAACATCTGCGTAGACGAGTCCCTGATACATTTTACCGGGCGCCTTGGCTTCAAACAATACATCCCAAGCAAGCGCGCCCGGTATGGGGTCAAATTGTATAAGCTCTGTGAAAGGGCCACAGGCTATACACACAAATTTCGTGTCTATGAGGGAAAAGATCAGACCCTGGAGCCGGTCGGTTGCTCTGACTACCTGGGGAGCAGTGGGAAGATAGTCTGGGACTTGGTGTCACCCTTATTCGGCAAGGGGTACCATCTTTATGTGGACAATTTCTACACAAGTGTGGCCCTCTTTAGGCATTTGTTTCTAGAACGGATTGGCGCCTGTGGTACCGCGCGAACTAGTCGCGCGGGCTTCCCCCAACGGCTCGTTAGCATCCGTCTTGCAAGGGGGCAGAGGGCCGCACTGTGTAACGAAGAACTGCTCACGGTGAAATGGAGAGACAAGCGTGACGTTTACATGCTCTCCTCCATTCACGCAGACACGACAATACAAATTGAGCGAGCAACCCGTGTCATTGAAAAGCCCCTCTCAGTCCACGACTATAACCTCCACATGGGAGGGGTGGACTTCAATGACCAGATGTTGTCTCCGTATTTAGTTTCCCCCAGAACCAGACGTTGGTATAAGAAGGTGTCTGTATATTTAATTCAATTGGCTCTGTATAATAGTTTTGTTCTCTACAGTAAGGCTGGGAGAACTGGATCCTTCCTCAAATTTCAGGAAGAGATCATCGAGAACCTCCTGTATCCAGGAGGTTCCGTGGCCCCATCCACCAGTGTAGTTAGCCGTCTACACGAGCGACATTTCCCCAATGTCGTTGCTGGTACCTCAACCCACTCGTCACCCCGAAAAAGATGTCGTGTCTGTAGCAGGAGTGGAATAAGGCGTGACACCCGCTATTTCTGTCCTGGCTGTCCTGACCACCCTGCCCTATGCTTAAGGGAGTGTTTCCGGAAGTACCACACACAGGTACACCTAGCATAGGGTTCATCTCACCAGGACAGGCACACAGGGCTGAGATAAATATGGCGAGGCGAGTTCCTAGAATTTTTTTTTTTTTGTCGCAAGTTAGTGGAATATGAGACATTGTAAGGAAAAAAAATAAAATAAAAAATCATCATTTTCCACTAACTTGTGACAAAAAAATTAAAAATTCTAGGAACTCGCCATGCCCCTCATGGAATACCTTGGGGTGTCTTCTTTCCAAAATGGGGTCACTTGTGGGGTAGTTATACTGCCCTGGCAATTTAGGGGCCCAAATGTGTAAGAAGTACTTTGCAATCAAAATGTGTAAAAAATGGCCTGCAAAATCCGAAAGGTGCTCTTTGGAATATGTGCCCCTTTGCCCACCTTGGCTGCAAAAAAGTGTCACACATCTGGTATCGCCGTACTCAGGAGAAGTTGGGGAATGTGTTTTGGGGTGTCATTTTACATATACCCATGCTGGGTGAGAAAAATATCTTGGTCAAATGCCAACTTTGTATAAAAAAATGGGAAAAGTTGTCTTTTGCCAAGATATTTCTCTCACCCAGCATGGTTATATGTAAAATGACACCCCAAAACACATTCCCCAACTTCTCCTGAGTACGGCGATATCAGATGTGTGACACTTTTTTGCAGCCTAGGTGGGCAAAGGGGCCCAAATTCCAAAGTGCACCTTTCGGATTTCACAGGTCATTTTTTACAGATTTTGATTGCAAAGTACTTCTCACACATATGGGCCCCTAAATTGCCAGGGCAGTATAACTACGCCACAAGTGACCCCATTTTGGAAAGAAGACACCCCAAGGTATTCCGTGAGGGGCATAGCAAGTTCCTAGAATTTTTAATTTTTTGTCGCAAGTTAGTGGAATATGAGACTTTGTAAGGAAAAAAATAAAAAAATCATCATTTTCCGCTAACTTGCGACAAAAAATAAAAAGTTCTATGAACTCACTATGCCCATCAGCGAATACCTTAGGGTGTCTACTTTCCGAAATGGGGTCATTTGTGGGGGGTTTCTACTGTTTGGGCATTGTAGAACCTCAGGAATCATGACAGGTGCTCAGAAAGTCAGAGCTGTTTCAAAAAGCGGAAATTCACATTTTTGTACCATAGTGTGTAAACACTATAACTTTTACCCAAACCATTTTTTTTTTTTGCCCAAACATTTTCTTTTTTATCAAAGACATGTAGAACAATAAATTTGGCGAAAAATGTATATATTGATGTCGTTTTTTTTGCAAAATTTTACAGCTGAAAGTGAAAAATTTCATTTTTTTGATTAATAACAAAAAAAGTAAAAATGTCAGCAGCAATAAAATACCACCAAATGAAAGCTCTATTAGTGAGAAGAAAAGGAGGTAAAATTCATTTGGGTGGTAAGTTGCATGACCGAGCGATAAACGGTGAAAGTAGTGTAGTGCAGAAGTGTAAAAAGTGGTCTGGTCATGAAGGGGGTTTCAGCTAGCGGGGCTGAAGTGGTTAATTTGAGCCGGAGTGCACATGTTGATCCACCGCTCAATTTGCTTCTATAGGACTGACAGAGCATAGGCTGTGTCTTCCCCATACAAATTAATGTAGTGTTGGACTGGCATGCATCTTTCTTCTCTGTTTAGAGAGGGGGACCCTTGTTTTTCAGATAGAGGGGGCTTCTAATGGTCGGATCCACCACAATATGATATTTATGGCCAATCTTGTGGATAGGTAAGTAATGTACCCCACCTGCAAGTTATTAATTTTCTATAGGGCGGTATACATACAGTATAGGTAACCTAAAGGTGCATGGGTATACTTGGCATGTGTTGGCCCTTTTCTGTTAGAATTGCACAGCAAAAATATTGATATAAAAGTGAACATAATTGATACTGAATGAGGATATAGCTATTGTATCTTCAAAGGCCTTCCCTTTCTTTCTCATTTGTCTCCTACTGCAGCCTCCTCTCCCTATTGGAAGGACAACTTGTGGGATATTTGCACCATTGGTTGTTAAGTACTGATTAGGGCAGGGGTAAGCAACTGTTGTGCAACTACAACTCCCAGTATGCATACTTGCTCTGCTCTTCTAAGAACTCTCATAGAAATGAATGGAGAATGCTGGAAATTGTAGTTTCGCAACAGCTGGAGTGACGCAGGTTGCTGATCTGTTATCTGCAGACATCATGCACTCGTACAGCTACAATTTATATTTACTTTGCAAGTACCTTTTATGATTCGTTTGATGTTATCTTAAAAGTTTTAAATTCTTGGCTTAGTTGGATTGAGGCCCACCACACATCTTGACGTTCTAACAAGATAAAATAGCCCTCCCACAACAATACCCGTAAGATCTAATTCTTTACTGGGATGGAGGTTCCAACTCTTTTCATTTACAAGGCACAGTATGAGCTTATTTTACTAGTGTATCTCAATACATTAGAATATCATTAAGAAGTTAATTTACTTCAGTAATTCAATTCAAAAAGTGAGACTCATATATGATATAGATTAATTACACAGAGATTAATCTATTTCAATTATTTATTTCCTTTAATGTTGATGATTATAGCTTACAACTAATGAAATCCCAAAAGTTACTATCTCAGAAAATTTTATTTTGTGAAAAAGTTCAATATTCTAGATATGGTGTCACACTCTAATCAGCTAATCAACCCAAAATACCTTCCTAAGCCTTTAAATGGTCCCTCGGTCTGGTTCAGTAGGCTGCACAATCATGGGGAATAGAGATGGCCTTTCAGTTTGCCCCGGGGGTCGGTTCGCGGCGGACTTTGCGCGTTCGCGATTCGCCGAACATGCGAACATATGACGATATTTGCGCCCGCCATATTCTTTTACATTGTGAAGAACTTTGACCCATGACACATCCATCAGATGGTACAGGACAGCCAATTGGGACATTTCAGCACACCCTACCTTATAATTATAATTATAACTGGTGTGAGATACCAGTCGCCCCCCAAAAAAACTGATTGAAGCGGGGTGTTATATACCAATATACTTTCTTTATAGTGTATTTCGGTACTGCAGCATTTGTTTGCTATTTTGCTGCGTTCCCTCTGCTACACACAGTGACAAACGATATTGGAAAAAATAATTTAAACTGCTGTGATACACCAGTCGCCCCCTAAAAAAATTGATAGAAGCAGGGGTGTTATATATCTTCTTCCAGAAATACTGCTCTTCTATAGAGACTTTTGTCACAGGGTCATTTAAAAAATGACAGGCAGAGGAAGAGGCAGGCCCTTCCGCAGGGGTGGTAGGGGTTGGGCAGGTGCACCAGGCCAGAGCCTAAGTGGGAAGTTGCAGAAGGTGCGTGCGATTACGTCAAAGGACACAGCAGGCTTGGTTGAGTGGCTCACTCAGCCTTCCGCTTCTGCACCCTCCTCATCCTCTCTATCTGCACCCTCTTCACTCTCTGCTGTGTGCACCCCGAAAGACACCACCACCACCATATCCCCTCTGCTCGAGTCAGAGGAATTCTTTTCCGATCCATTCCAAGATCTTTCTGATGCGTAGCCATTCTTGGCATCGGATCAGGAAGAGGAGGTAGCAACAGCCGCCACCCAGCAGTCTGGCGACAGTACCCAGATCAGCCCAAGGAGGGTTGTCCCCGCTGTTGCTGCCTACTCCGAGATCTCTAATGTTAGTGGTGGGGAAGGTAACTATGATGACGTGTTGATGGACGTCACGTGGGTACCCACAAGAGAGGAAGAGGAGGAGAGTTCAGAGGGAGAGACGGAGCAGCAGATAGGGAGGAGAAGCAGGCAGAACTTACAGTGCACAGGAGGCAAAAAGCAGACTGCAAATGTATCAGGTAAAAAGAGAAAAGGGTCCAGCTCGATTAAAATGTTACCTTTATTTTTCAGTGCAGATAAAATCCAGTTACACTCCAGTCTACATGTTTCTGATCAGGGACAATAGCGATCCTTCCTCATGACATACACATACTGAGGAGGAGGTTGGATATATAGCGCCTCCACCTAGGAGCAGGTGGACACACTAACTACAAGCAACTCCTTTAAATGAAATTGACAACACATGCTAAAAGGCATGATAAATTAAAACAAAAGAACACACACAAATCATGGATCAAAAATTCAATAATGTAACATCAAGTTGTGTTTCCGATTAAGTCCACTTGGTGCTGTGGACCCCATTTAAAAAATCCAAATGACTCACGATTCAAGAGCTTCTTTTTATAATTACCACCCCTTGATGGTGGAGTAACCCTTTCCAAGCCTTGCACTATTAAACCCTCTGTGTCACCACCATGCACCGCTGAAAAATGCAGGCTGACTGCAGACACATTTCTGGCATGTGAATGAGGAATGTCAGAGATGTGCCTGCACAGTCTAACCTTAAGGCCATTAGTGGTGCAACCAATGTACTGGAGGCAACAGAGAGTGCATGAAATACAATATGCCACATGAGTGGTGTTACAGTTGATGTATTGTTTGATGGAAAAACTTTTGATTCATGGCATAGGAAAAAACATCCTTGCCAGGTCGCATATAAGAGCAACACGTACAGATTTTATAACAGCCAAGAAACTGCAATCACACTGGAGAAGCTCGTGCCCCCTCAGAATAAAGAGAGGGGCAGAGTCTGTTGCCCAGCGTGGGCGCTCTACGGGCTGAGCACAAGATGCCACCTTTCAAGACACTGCGCCATTAGTCATCTGTTGACAATACAGGTAAGTGCTTTCTTACTATGTTACAGATCTGCGAGTATTGTGTGCTATAGGCAATGACAAAAACAGGCAAACGGGAATGCCGTGACTGAAGTTATCAGAGCAACGTGTGCGCTTATGGTGAGTAAATAATAGTGATTGTCTGGGTCTGGACAGGGCCTCCTTCTGGGCGAGTGCTAAACCGTGCTGGGAATATTGTCTCATGGAAAGGCGAAAAGCCGCAGAGCGCATCTCCATGCGGCATGTTGCATCCTGAGTGCAGTTTCGTCTGATGCGAATAAACTCACCCTTAGGAATATTTTTAGCAACATGAGGAGGATGGCAAGATGCCGCATGGAGAATTGTGTTGCCCGCAGTTTCTTTGCGAAAGGTGCGGGTATTAATTGAATTAGTGCACGCATCGCCCTCCAGAGACAAATCCAGAAAGGAAATACAGGTAGCATGAAAATGCACAGTAAATTTAAATTTGCAATTGTTGCAATTTAAAAACTCCTCAAAGAGTGGTATGGCCGCCACATCGCCCGACCATATAAACAGCAGGTCGTCCATGTAACGGCCATACCACTTCAGTGAGGGTGCCCATGGATTAATCGGAGAGAATAAAAATGCCTGTTCCCACCAGGCCATATACACGTTGGCCAGGGAAGGGGAGAATTTAGCTCCCATGGAAACTCCCGATAATTGCAGGAAAAACCAGTCATTGAACATAAAAAAATTGTGTTTTAATAGAAAAAAAACACATTGCACACGTAGCCCTGGAAAGGAATTGAAAAATCTGAATACATAGCAAGAAACCAACTTAGTGCCTTAATGGCCAAATCATGTGGAATAACGGTGTAGAGGGAAGTCACGTCTGCAGTGATCCATGCAAAACGTGACTCCCACTTCAGGCGATAGAAAGCCTGTAAAACACTCCTTGTATCTTGCAGGAAACCTGGTATTTCCTGCACCAGTGGCTGAAGCAAAGAGTCAACCCAGGCTGAGAGATGTTCCGAAAACGAGCAAATGCCCGACACAATAGGACGCATAGGAGGAAAACCTCCCTTGTGTATCTTGGGAAGGGAGTGGAAAATGGGGATCACTGGAAATTGGACAAAAATAAAATCCCTTTGACGTTGATTCAAATAACCACTTTCCAAACCCTTCTCCAAGAGGCATTGTATTTGTATCTGAAAGAGGGGAGTGGGATCACCTGGAAGCTCCTCATAAACAGAGTTATCTTCTAACATTTATACATAGCTTTATCCAGGATGACTACCGCTCCCCCCTTATCAGCCGATTTAATAGAAATGTCGGGCATTGACTCGAGTTCGGACAAGGCTTGTCGCTTTGTATATGACAGGTTGTTGAAAGCAGTTGCCCTAGGCGATTGCATATCCCCTTGTAGAGCAAATAGATCCCGTATAGCTAATTCCTGATAATGGTCCAGGGCAGGAGTATGTGAATGGATGGGATAAAACCCAGGATTATGAGTAGTGAACTTGTGTGCAAAATCACTGCCCGGATCAAAATCAGGAATAGTACAGGATTGCTGTAAAAAAGATAAATTAGACAATTCTTGAAAAGAAAAAGAGGACACAGGTGAATGACATAACTCATCGAAACCATCTACACCAGCATCACACATAGGCAAGGTAGACTCGTTGGAGAGAGCTGGGGTGGAATCCTGACAATCCGCAAAATGTTTTTTCACAGTCAAACCCCGTGCAAATCTGTTTAAATCTATAATATGCTCGCAACACTTTGTGAGGAAATCAAAGCTACACAGAAAGTTATCGTTCCTCTCTCTTCTACATCTATGTTCACGGACTTGGACTCTAAATTGCAACAAATTCTATGCAAACTTGAGTATAGTCTCATCTCTGTGAAAAATAACAGCCATTTTGCTAACATCTTGTAGTGAACCCGCCTCGGTCAAATAAATAGAGTGACCTGGCAATTTGCTGTGGGTACCTCTCTGTAGTTTTTGCTGCCCTTAGGACAGCAAAAAGCTAGTGACAAATTCCCTTTAAAGGAAATGTGCATGAACCAGCCATGTGTATAATGTTAACTTAGTACTATGAACAGCTGAAGTAGCTCCTACTGAGTCAGGGGGGTTCATTGCATAGTGGATAAACAATGCAGAAATAAGTGACTGTGAGTACAGCGTATGGACATTAACTTATTTTGTGACATCTTGAATGTATTAAGAGATCTTGTACAGAATGTTTAGTGTCTGGTCTTTGTTTGTACATTACTTTAAAATAATCTCTTTTATCCCATGCCCTTTGTTAAATAATAATGTGGGTTTGATTAACAAACCCTAGCAACAACCAAATAAAATTCATTTGTAAGTCAGTGTGAACACATTACAGCCAGAATGAGAAAACAACAGATTTGCTATATATCATTTGTTCAAATTGTCAACCATCTGGCTATGAATAACAAGCATATAGTTATAGCTAATAACAATTTGGCAAATGTGTTATACATTTATTATCCATGTTAGACATTCTCTCTGGGAAAAAGTACCGCACTGCATGGACTTGTATATGACTTTTCACCTTCTGAACTTTTTATACATTTTTTATTTTGGGTAACTTTTGCATCAATGCATTCAGCAAATACCTAATGTATGCTTGATGAGACATTTATAGAGGAACTGACATGTTTGCTTTAGCAACTACTTGCATTCCCCGTATAATAACTCAGACCCTATTTTCATATAACTCTATGTTGTGTTGAATTAATTGCTAGCAGTTTGCAATGAGGGTCTTCAGGTGAAACTCGAAAAATTAGAATATCGTACAAAAGTCCATTTATTTCAGTAATGCAAATTAAAAAGAATTGAATTAGTGCAGCTTAAAATTAGAATATTGTGAAAAGGTTCAATATTCTAGGCTCAAAGTGTCACACTCTAGTCAGCTAATTAATCAATATCTCCTGAGCAAAGGGTACCTCAAAATTGTGACTTTGGGGTTTCATAAGCTGTAAGCCATAATCATCCAAATTATAACAAATAAAGGCTTGAAATATCTCGCTTTGCATGTAATGAGTCTATCTCATATGTTAGTTTCACCTTTTAAGTTGCATTACTGAAATAAATTAACTTTGCACGATATTCAAATTTTTCGTAGCTGAAGGTTACCAGTAGTCTTCAGCAAAGCATGCTTCGAATGTTTCATCTGAAGTCGCTTTGTTCAAAACTTCAGAATAATACTGTACGGAGATTCGTTTCCGTACAGTATTAGCATGTATGGGCTCTGATGAGCCGAAGTTGGTTATTCACGAAGTCGCGCGTAACTTCATTGAATAACTTTGGTAGTTGATTTTTAAAGTGAAAAACCACTTTAAAACTTGAAACCGAACTTGGCTTCGGTTTTGACTAACACCTCGGAACTGAAGCCGAGTTTGGTTTTAGGTGAAAAAAAATTGACGTATTAGTTAAAGCATACTATCCGGCGATCAAAAAGTCGCATGCACTCCAAAATGGTACCAATGAAAATGTCAGCTCATCCCACAAAAAATGAGCCCCCAGACATGACTATCTTCAGAAATATAAAAAAAGATAACACAAATGCTTTTATTGTGTAAAACTGAAAAACTAAATTGCCATATTAGGTATCGCTGCATCTGTAACGACTTGCTCTATAAAAAGATCACATAATCAACCCTGTAACGAGAAAGCGCCAGAACAGAACCGCAACACAAAAAGCACTTTTCTTCTCCGTCACTTCGCTTCAGTATAATATTGAGCGATCAAAAGGTGCAAATTGAAATATCACCTCATCCTGTAAAATAAAACATTTGAATATGGGGACACAAAAACACGATTTTCCTTTTCAAAAATGCTTTTTATTGTGTAGGCTGTATGTGTAGTTTGTATCACCACATCCATAATGACCAGCTGGTCTACCCCATTAGGTGAATGCTATAAAAAATAAACTAAGCCAGAACAGCCATTTTTGTTCACCTCGAGTCCCAAAAATCATAATATCAAGCGATCAAAAAGTCATATGTAGTTGTACCCAAAATGGTAACAATGAAAACCTCACCTTATATCACAAAGCCCTTACACAAGACCATCACCTAAAAAATCTAAAATTATGGCTCTCAGAAAATGATAATTATATTATAAATGATGATGTTTTATATAAAAAAAATTGGTATCTCTGTAATCTCACTGACCAGCAGAACAAAGATAACTTGTAATTTTTCCTGCATGGTATATGCTGCAATAACAAAGCTCAAAAATACAATGGCAGAGTTGCTGCCTTTTCTTTATCTTGCTTCAGAAAAAGAAAAGTGATCAGAAAGTTGTATGTACCCCAAAATAGAACTAATGATAATGGCAACTCATCCTGAAAAAATAAATGAGCCCTCACAGCTCAGTTGAGAGAAAAATTTAAACACATGGTATCCCTGAGGCTGATAGAAAGCAATATGGTTTAATTTTGCACTGTCCCCTGCTCATTAATTTCTGCAAAGTATATGTGGTGTCAAAATCCTCACTCCACCCTTTGATAAATAACTTCAGGGGTGTAATTTCCAAAATGAGGTCACTTGGTGTTTCCACTGCATGGGTACATGCAAATGTAATGTAGCATCTTAAAACCATTCCAGAAAAATCTGTGGTCCAAAAGCCAAATAGTGCTCCTTACCTTCTGAGCCCTGCCATGTGCCCATGCAGCAGCTTATGTCCACATTTATGCATTTCCATATCCAGTAGAACCCGCCTATCCATTCAAGTAGTGTGGTGTGAGTCTCAGATAACACCAGTTTGGCACAACATATTGGGCACTGAAATGCCATATTTCTGGAAAACTTGCAATTTTCACTTTTCATGGTGCAATGTGCATTCATTTCTGCAAAATACCTGTGGTGTCAAAATGTTTACTCCACTAATATCTTGATGGGTTGAGTTTGCAAAATAGGTCCCATTCTTTAGGGTTCCATTCATTATTTCTCCTGAAAGCAGTTGTCAGCACAAGGAGGGTGATTGGCTGCATCAGTGACCTGTGTACATAGAACATCACTGCTACAGTGGGGAGGACTGGAGAAAGCAGGAAGAATAGGGGGTGAGAAAAAAGGTCATTGTTTGTAAGATGTAGTTATGCCATTTTGTAGTATACTTTTTGTATCAATATCTCACAATCAATATGTTTCAAGATTTCTACTTGTGGTCATTCAGTAGGAAAAAAAAAATCTGTTCTGGTCATGTGATGGACACATAGCTGCAAAGCTCATTACAAAACAGAGCTGTGATAATCAGAACATGTGTGTCTATCACATAACCAGGATAGATCTTTCTAAATGCAACAATTAAGGTTCCCATTGATTGCCTGCAATGGGAAGATCCACAGAAGAAGCTTTCGGTGCGAAGTGTACATCAGGTGTCCGATACTCCATTTTGGTCGGTATATTTTGTCACTTTTTATCTTATTTGCATGTTGTTACTAGAGATGAGGACATTTTTCAAAAATTCTATTCGGCCGCTTCGCCGAACTTTCCAAAACAATTCGATTTGATATGAATTTAGTCACAGCGAATCGCGTTAATAAAAACTGCTATTTTCTGGCTGCAGCGAGCCTGTATAGTGTTGTAGAACACTATGCCTTGCAGTAACATGCATATGAACTCAGCTTTACAGGTCGATGTTAGCATCAAGAAGAAGCGCACTCATTTTACACCATTGTCTGCTGATTCCACATACATGTCTACAGAACCTGTTCTATTAAAAGCTTATACAAGTAGAGCCCCCCAACAGAGTGAAGAGGGTATCAGCAGTAAGTTTGTGTTGACGTCACTGATTATTTTTGCCCTTCCTCTGATCAGTCTGTTACAAATCAGCGGGCGGAGAAAAGTACCAGAAGTACAGGCGATGTCAGCAGGCGGGGTCGTTACAAGTAGCAACAGTGTAGGACCAAAGGATGAGGCAAAAGGGAAGTCAGGCAGGCAAAAGGTCAGGACAGGTGGCAGAGGTACAGTTCAGGCAATCCAGGCAGGCAACAGGAGAGTCAAGGCAAACAGGCAGGGATCTGACGGGTAGCAGAATCCAGAAAAACAAGTACGAGTCAGGAAGACAAGTGATTATCAGGAACCGTCACAAAGACCTCAGCATGGCATCGGGGGGGGGGGGGGGGCGAGCCACTTATATACAGTGGGATGCGAAAGTTTGGGCAACCTTGTTAATCGTTTGTTTGTTTGTTCCTGCTGCACTTCCTTAAGGGCCGGCGTGCGTCAGTGACCTATCCTAGCCCTCCTGTGCATACAGTGGGATGGGAAAGTTTGGGCAACCTTGTTATTCGTCATGATTTTCCTGTATAAATCGTTGGTTGTTACGATAAAAAATGTCAGTTAAATATATCATATAGGAGACACACAAAGTGATATTTGAGAAGTGAAATTAAGTTTATTGGATTTACAGAAAGTGTGCTATAATTGTTTAAACAAAATTAGGCGCATAAATTTGGGCACTGTTGTCATTTTATTGATTCCAAAACCTTTAGAACTAATTATTGGAACTCGAATTGGCTTGGTAAGCTCAGTGACCCCTGACCTACCTACCCAGGTGAATCCAATTATGAGAAAGAGTATTTAAGGGGGTCAATTGTAAGTTTCCCTCCTCTTTTAATTTTCTCTGAAGAGTAGCAACATGGGGGTCTCAAAACAACTCTCAAATGACCTGAAGACAAAGATTGTTCAACATCATGGGAAGGATACAGAAAGCTGTCTCAGAGATTTCAGCTGTCTGTTTCCACAGTTAGGAACATATTGAGGGAATGGAAGACCACAGGCTCAGTTCAAGTTAAGGCTCAAAGTGGCAGACCTAGAAAAATCTCGTATAGACAGAAGCGACGAATGGTGAGAACAGTCAGAGTCAACCCACAGACCAGCACCAAAGACCTACAACATCAACTTGCTGCAGATGGAGTCACTGTGCATCGTTCAACCATTCGGCACACTTTACACAAGAAGATGCTGTATGCGAGAGTGATGCAGAGGAAGCCTTTTATCCGCCCACAGCACAAAAAGTGCCACTTGAGGTGGGCTAAAGCACAATTGGACAAGCCAGCTTCATTTTGGAATAAGGTGCTTTGGACTGATGAAACTAAAATTGAGTTATTTGGCCATAACAAGTGGTGTTATGCATGGAGGAAAAAGAACACAGCATTCCAAGAAAAACACCTGCTACCTACAGGAAAATATGGTGGTGGTTCCATCATGCTGTGGGGCTGTGTGGCAGTGCAGGGCCTGGGAATCTTGTCAAAATTGAGGGACGCATGGATTCCACTCAGTATCAGCAGAATATGGAGACCAATGTCCAGGAATCAGTGACAAAGCTGAAGCTGCGACGGGGCTGGATCTTTCAACAAGACAACGACCCTAAACACTGCTTAAAGACCACTAAGGCATTTATGCAGAGGAACAAGTACAACGTTCTGGAATGGCCATCTCAGTCCCCAGACCGGAATATAATTGAAAATCTGTGGTGTGACTTAAAGAGAGCTGTCCATGCTCGGAAGCTATCAAACTTGAATGAACTAAACATGTTTTGTAAAGAGGAATGGTCCAAAATACCTTCAACCAAAATCCAGACTCTCATTGAAACCTACAGGAGGCATTTAGAGGCTGTAATTTTTCCAAAAGGAGGATCTACTAAATATTGATTTAATTTCTTTTTTGTGGTGCCCAAATTTATGCACCTGCCTAATTTTGTTTAAACAATTATAGCACACTTTCTGTAAATCTAATAAACTTCATTTCACTTCTCAAATATCACTGTGTGTGTCTCCTATATGATATATTTAACTGACATTTTTTATCGTAACAACCAACGATTTATACAGGAAAATCATGACGAATAACAAGGTTGCCCAAACTTTCGCATCCCACTGTATGCACAGGAGGGCTAGGATAGGTCACTGACGCACGCCGGCCCTTAAGGAAGTGCAGCAGGAACAAACAGCAAGCATGCTGTGGCCAGGGCTGAGAGAAAACTGTGGAGCGGATTCAGAACAACAACAGCCACAGAAACAAAGCCCAGGACTCCAGCGGTGAAATGGGAAGCACCGGCCGAACAATAACCCCCCAAAAATGGTCTGTTGAGCATCCGCCTTCACTCGGTCAGCATTTGGTCAGTAAGCCATCCGTATTGCTAATGCCAAAAAATACAGGAGTGGATCCAAAACAGAGATGACACGTGAATGGAATATTTGCATGTCTTCTGTATTTTGTACTAACTCCTGCTTTTGGCTACCAAATCATAAGCCAATTCTGATGGGACCATACAGGCCTCACAGCTAGAGTTGAGCGAACACCTGGATGTTCGGGTTCGAGAAGTTCGGCCGAACATCCCGGAAATGTTCGGGTTCGGGATCCGAACCCGATCCGAACTTCGTCCCGAACCCGAACCCCATTGAAGTCAATGGGGACCCGAACTTTTCGGCACTAAAACGGCTGTAAAACAGCCCAGGAAAGGGCTAGAGGGCTGCAAAAGGCAGCAACATGTAGGTAAATCCCCTGCAAACAAATGTGGATAGGGAAATTAATTAAAATAAAAATTAAATAAATAAAAATTAACCAAAATCAATTGGAGAGAGGTTCCATAGCAGAGAATCTGGCTTCCCGTCACCCACCACTGGAACAGTCCATTCTCAGATATTTAGGCCCCGGCACCCAGGCAGAGGAGAGAGGTCCCGTAACAGACAATCTGGCTTCATGTCAGCAGAGAATCAGTCTTCATGTCATAGCAGAGAATCAGGCTTCACGTCACCCACCACTGTAAGAGTCCATTTTCATAAATTTAGGCCCAGCACCCAGGCAGAGGAGAGAGGTCCCGTAACAGAGGATCTGGCTTCATGTCAGCAGAGAATCAGTCTGCATGTCATAGCAGAGAATCAGGCTTCACGTCAGCCACCACTGCAACAGTCCATTGTCATAAATTTAGGCCCAGCACCCAGGCAGAGGAGAGAGGTCCCGTAACAGAGGATCTGGCTTCATGTCAGCAGAGAATCAGTCTGCATGTCATAGCAGAGAATCAGGCTTCACGTCAGCCACCACTGCAACAGTCCATTGTCATAAATTTAGGCCCAGCACCCAGGCAGAGGAGAGAGGTCCCGTAACAGACAATCTGGCTTCATGTCAGCAGAGAATTAGTCTGCATGTCATAGCAGAGAATGAGGCTTCACGTCAGCCACCACTGCAACAGTCCATTGGCATATATTTAGGCCTAGCACACAGGCAGAGGAGAGAGGTCCCGTAACAGACAATCTGGCTTCATGTCAGCAGAGAATCAGTCTGCATGTCATAGCAGAGAATGAGGCTTCACGTCACCCACCACTGCAACAGTCCATTGGCATATATTTAGGCCTAGCACACAGGCAGAGCAGAGAGGTCCCGTAACAGACAATCTGGCTTCATGTCAGCAGAGAATCAGTCTGCATGTCATAGCAGAGAATGAGGCTTCACGTCACCCACCACTGCAACAGTCCATTGGCATATATTTAGGCCTAGCACACAGGCAGAGCAGAGAGGTCCCGTAACAGACAATCTGGCTTCATGACAGCAGAGAATCAGTCTGCATGTCATAGCAGAGAATGAGGCTTCACGTCACCCACCACTGCAACAGTCCATTGGCATATATTTAGGCCTAGCACACAGGCAGAGCAGAGAGGTCCCGTAACAGACAATCTGGCTTCATGTCAGCAGAGAATCAGTCTGCATGTCATAGCAGAGAATGAGGCTTCACGTCACCCACCACTGCAACAGTCCATTGGCATATATTTAGGCCTAGCACACAGGCAGAGCAGAGAGGTCCCGTAACAGACAATCTGGCTTCATGACAGCAGAGAATCAGTCTGCATGTCATAGCAGAGAATGAGGCTTCACGTCACCCACCACTGCAACAGTCCATTGGCATATATTTAGGCCTAGCACACAGGCAGAGCAGAGAGGTCCCGTAACAGACGATCTGGCTTCATGTCAGCAGAGAATCAGTCTGCATGTCATAGCAGAGAATGAGGCTTCACGTCACCCACCACTGCAACAGTCCATTGGCATATATTTAGGCCTAGCACACAGGCAGAGCAGAGAGGTCCCGTAACAGACAATCTGGCTTCATGACAGCAGAGAATCAGTCTGCATGTCATAGCAGAGAATGAGGCTTCACGTCACCCACCATGTCCGACCATGTCCACGACCATGTCCACGTCCGCGTCCCTTACTAGATGTTTTTCTCATTGTTATGGTTCACCACAACAACAAATATATTATTTGGCCCAATGTATTGTATTCAAATTCAGCGGGATATAAATTTGAGGCCTAGTATTTAGGCGCTGGGTGACCGGTATGGATTTAGTGACAGAATTAGACTTGGAAATGCACAGAAGCGTGTGTGTGAAGTTATTCTGAATGACCCTATGTGCACCTTCAATATGATCTACCCTTTTAGGGATAGATTTCAAATAGCTCTGATATAGCAGAAACGACTAAATTATGAAATTGCTAAATTGGGAATTGTATTTCAACCCAGAACAAAAAATGTGCTTTGACGGACACTAAATAACTCTCCCAGCCACAACAGGACAGCGGTAACGAGAGATTTAGCGGGATATAAATTTGAGGCCTAGTATTTAGGCGCTGGGTGACAGGTATGGGTTTAGTGACAGAATTAGATTTGGAAATGCACAGTAGCGGGTGTGTGAAGTTATTCTGAATGACCCTATGTGCACCTTGAATATTATATACCCTTTTAGGGATAGATTTCAAATAGCTCTGATATAGCAGAAACCACTAAATTATGAAATTGCTAAATTGGGAATTGTATTTCAACCCAGAACAAGAAATGTGCTTGAACGGACACTAAATAACTCGCCCAGCTACAGCACTAGGGACAGATTTAGCGGGATATAAATTTGAGGCCTAGTATTTAGGCGCTGGGTGACAGGTATGGGTTTAGTGCCAGAATTAGACTTGGAAATACACAGTAGCGGGTGTGTGTGAAGTTATTCTGAATGACCCAATGTGCACCTTGAATATTATATACCCTTTTAGGGATAGATTTCAAATAGCTCTGATATAGCAGAAACCACTAAATTATGAAATTGCTAAATTGGGAATTGTACTTCAACCCAGAACAAAAAATGTGCTTTGACGGACACTAAATATCTTTCCAAGCAACAACAGTACAGCGGTAACGAGAGATTTAGCAGGATATAAATTTGAGGCCTAGTATTTAGGCGCTGGGTGACAGGTATGGGTTTAGTGCCAGAATTAGACTTGGAAATACACAGTAGCGGGTGTGTGTGAAGTTATTCTGAATGACCCAATGTGCACCTTGAATATTATATACCCTTTTAGGGATAGATTTCAAATAGCTCTGATATAGCAGAAACCACTAAATTATGAAATTGCTAAATTGGGAATTGTACTTCAACCCAGAACAAAAAATGTGCTTTGACGGACACTAAATATCTTTCCAAGCAACAACAGTACAGCGGTAACGAGAGATTTAGCAGGATATAAATTTGAGGCCTAGTATTTAGGCGCTGGGTGACAGGTATGGGTTTAGTGACAGAATTAGACTTGAAAATACACAGTAGCGGGTGTGTGTGAAGTTATTCTGAATGACCCAATGTGCACCTTGAATATTATATACCCTTTTAGGGATAGATTTCAAATAGCTCTGATATAGCAGAAACCACTAAATTATGAAATTGCTAAATTGGGAATTGTACTTCAACCCAGAACAAAAAATGTGCTTTGACGGACACTAAATAATCTTTCCCAGCAACAACAGGACAGCGGTAACGAGAGATTTAGCGGGATATAAATTTGAGGCCTAGTATTTAGGCGCTGGGTGACAGGTATGGGTTTAGTGACAGAATTAGACTTGGAAATACACAGTAGCGGGTGTGTGTGAAGTTATTCTGAATGACCCTATGTGCACCTTGAATATTATATACCCTTTTAGGGATAGATTTCAAATAGCTCTGATATAGCAGAAACCACTAAATTATGAAATTGCTAAATTGGGAATTGTACTTTCAACCCAGAACAAAAAATGTGCTTTGACGGACACTAAATAACTTTCCCAGCTACAACAGGACAGCGGTAACGAGAGATTTAGCAGGATATAAATTTGAGGCCTAGTATTTAGGCGCTGGGTGACAGGTATGGGTTTAGTGACAGAATTAGACTTGGAAATACACAGTAGCGGGTGTGTGTGAAGTTATTCTGAATGACCCAATGTGCACCTTGAATATTATATACCCTTTTAGGGATAGATTTCAAATAGCTCTGATATAGCAGAAACCACTAAATTATGAAATTGCTAAATTGGGAATTGTACTTCAACCCAGAACAAAAAATGTGCTTTGACGGACACTAAATATCTTTCCAAGCTACAACAGTACAGCGGTAACGAGAGATTTAGCAGGATATAAATTTGAGGCCTAGTATTTAGGCGCTGGGTGACAGGTATGGGTTTAGTGACAGAATTAGACTTGAAATACACAGTAGCGGGTGTGTGTGAAGTTATTCTGAATGACCCAATGTGCACCTTGAATATTATATACCCTTTTAGGGATAGATTTCAAATAGCTCTGATATAGCAGAAACCACTAAATTATGAAATTGCTAAATTGGGAATTGTACTTCAACCCAGAACAAAAAATGTGCTTTGACGGACACTAAATATCTTTCCAAGCAACAACAGTACAGCGGTAACGAGAGATTTAGCAGGATATAAATTTGAGGCCTAGTATTTAGGCGCTGGGTGACAGGTATGGGTTTAGTGACAGAATTAGACTTGAAAATACACAGTAGCGGGTGTGTGTGAAGTTATTCTGAATGACCCAATGTGCACCTTGAATATTATATACCCTTTTAGGGATAGATTTCAAATAGCTCTGATATAGCAGAAACCACTAAATTATGAAATTGCTAAATTGGGAATTGTACTTCAACCCAGAACAAAAAATGTGCTTTGACGGACACTAAATAACTTTCCCAGCTACAACAGGACAGCGGTAACGAGAGATTTAGCAGGATATAAATTTGAGGCCTAGTATTTAGGCGCTGGGTGACAGGTATGGGTTTAGTGACAGAATTAGACTTGGAAATACACAGTAGCGGGTGTGTGTGAAGTTATTCTGAATGACCCTATGTGCACCTTGAATATTATATACCCTTTTAGGGATAGATTTCAAATAGCTCTGATATAGCAGAAACCACTAAATTATGAAATTGCTAAATTGGGAATTGTACTTCAACCCAGAACAAAAAATGTGCTTTGACGGACACTAAATAACTTTCCCAGCTACAACAGGACAGCGGTAACGAGAGATTTAGCAGGATATAAATTTGAGGCCTAGTATTTAGGCGCTGGGTGACAGGTATGGGTTTAGTGACAGAATTAGACTTGAAAATACACAGTAGCGGGTGTGTGTGAAGTTATTCTGAATGACCCAATGTGCACCTTGAATATTATATACCCTTTTAGGGATAGATTTCAAATAGCTCTGATATAGCAGAAACCACTAAATTATGAAATTGCTAAATTGGGAATTGTACTTCAACCCAGAACAAAAAATGTGCTTTGACGGACACTAAATATCTTTCCAAGCAACAACAGTACAGCGGTAACGAGAGATTTAGCAGGATATAAATTTGAGGCCTAGTATTTAGGCGCTGGGTGACAGGTATGGGTTTAGTGACAGAATTAGACTTGGAAATACACAGTAGCGGGTGTGTGTGAAGTTATTCTGAATGACCCAATGTGCACCTTGAATATTATATACCCTTTTAGGGATAGATTTCAAATAGCTCTGATATAGCAGAAACCACTAAATTATGAAATTGCTAAATTGGGAATTGTACTTCAACCCAGAACAAAAAATGTGCTTTGACGGACACTAAATAACTTTCCCAGCTACAACAGGACAGCGGTAACGAGAGATTTAGCGGGATATAAATTTGAGGCCTAGTATTTAGGCGCTGGGTGACAGGTATGGGTTTAGTGACAGAATTAGACTTGGAAATACACAGTAGCGGGTGTGTGTGAAGTTATTCTGAATGACCCTATGTGCACCTTCAATATGATCTACCCTTTTAGGGATAGATTTCAAATAGCTCTGATATAGCAGAAACCACTAAATTATGAAATTGCTAAATTGGGAATTGTATTTCAACCCAGAACAAAAAATGTGCTTTGACGGACACTAAATAACTTTCCCAGCTACAACAGGACAGCGGTAACGAGAGATTTAGCAGGATATAAATTTGAGGCCTAGTATTTAGGCGCTGGGTGACAGGTATGGGTTTAGTGACAGAATTAGACTTGAAAATACACAGTAGCGGGTGTGTGTGAAGTTATTCTGAATGACCCAATGTGCACCTTGAATATTATATACCCTTTTAGGGATAGATTTCAAATAGCTCTGATATAGCAGAAACCACTAAATTATGAAATTGCTAAATTGGGAATTGTACTTCAACCCAGAACAAAAAATGTGCTTTGACGGACACTAAATATCTTTCCAAGCAACAACAGTACAGCGGTAACGAGAGATTTAGCAGGATATAAATTTGAGGCCTAGTATTTAGGCGCTGGGTGACAGGTATGGGTTTAGTGACAGAATTAGACTTGAAAATACACAGTAGCGGGTGTGTGTGAAGTTATTCTGAATGACCCAATGTGCACCTTGAATATTATATACCCTTTTAGGGATAGATTTCAAATAGCTCTGATATAGCAGAAACCACTAAATTATGAAATTGCTAAATTGGGAATTGTACTTCAACCCAGAACAAAAAATGTGCTTTGACGGACACTAAATATCTTTCCAAGCAACAACAGTACAGCGGTAACGAGAGATTTAGCAGGATATAAATTTGAGGCCTAGTATTTAGGCGCTGGGTGACAGGTATGGGTTTAGTGACAGAATTAGACTTGGAAATACACAGTAGCGGGTGTGTGTGAAGTTATTCTGAATGACCCAATGTGCACCTTGAATATTATATACCCTTTTAGGGATAGATTTCAAATAGCTCTGATATAGCAGAAACCACTAAATTATGAAATTGCTAAATTGGGAATTGTACTTCAACCCAGAACAAAAAATGTGCTTTGACGGACACTAAATAACTTTCCCAGCTACAACAGTACAGCGGTAACGAGAGATTTAGCAGGATATAAATTTGAGGCCTAGTATTTAGGCGCTGGGTGACAGGTATGGGTTTAGTGACAGAATTAGACTTGAAAATACACAGTAGCGGGTGTGTGTGAAGTTATTCTGAATGACCCAATGTGCACCTTGAATATTATATACCCTTTTAGGGATAGATTTCAAATAGCTCTGATATAGCAGAAACCACTAAATTATGAAATTGCTAAATTGGGAATTGTACTTCAACCCAGAACAAAAAATGTGCTTTGACGGACACTAAATAACTTTCCCAGCTACAACAGGACAGCGGTAACGAGAGATTTAGCGGGATATAAATTTGAGGCCTAGTATTTAGGCGCTGGGTGACCGGTATGGATTTAGTGACAGAATTAGACTGGGATATGGCCAAAAAATAACCACACTATTGCTGGTTAAATGCACTTGGTGACGGGCGCAGCTTGCCCCTGATGTAGTATATGGCCAAAAAATGAACAGACTATTGCTGGTTAAATGCACTTGGTGTCACAGCTTGACCAACCACACTACTGAGGGTTAAATGCACTTGGTGACGGGCGCAGCTTGCCCCTGATGTAGTATATGGCCAAAAAATAAACAGACTATTGCTGGTTAAATGCACTTGGTGTGACAGCTTCACCCTGATGTAGGCTTTAGCCAGAAAACAACCACACCATTGAGGGTTAAATGCACTTGGTGACAGGCGCAGCTTGCCCCTGATTTTGTATATGGCCAAAAAATGAACAGACTATTGCTGGTTAAATGCACTTGGTGTGACAGCTTCACCCTGATGTAGGCTTTAGCCAAAAAACAACCACACCATTGAGGGTTAAATGCACTTGGTGACAGGCGCAGCTTGCCCCTGATTTTGTATATGGCCAAAAAATGAACAGACTATTGCTGGTTAAATGCACTTGGTGTGACAGCTTCACCCTGATGTAGGCTTTAGCCAAAAAACAACCACACCATTGAGGGTTAAATGCACTTGGTGACAGGCGCAGCTTGCCCCTGATTTTGTATATGGCCAAAAAATGAACAGACTATTGCTGGTTAAATGCACTTGGTGTGACAGCTTCACCCTGATGTAGGCTTTAGCCAAAAAACAACCACACCATTGAGGGTTAAATGCACTTGGTCGCAGCTTGTGCTGGCGCACCACAAGACACAAAATGGCCGCCGATCACCCCAGAAAAATGTGACTGACAAACGGTCTGGGCAGCCTAAAAACAGTGAGCAATTGAGGATCAGCAGCTCAATGATCCACAGCTGCAGATCGATCAGTTAATCAAGTCCTTTGGAGGAGTTAATCTGCCTAATCTCGCCCTACTGTCGCAGCCGCAACCTCTCCCTACGCTAATCAGAGCAGAGTGACGGGCGGCGCTATGTGACTCCAGCTTAAATAGAGGCTGGGTCACATGGTGCTCTGGCCAATCACAGCCATGCCAATAGTAGGCATGGCTGTGATGGCCTCTTGGGGCAAGTAGTATGACGCTTGTTGATTGGCTGCTTTGCAGCCTTTCAAAAAGCGCCAAGAAAGCGTCACAAAAGCGCCAAGAAAGCGACGAACACCGAACCCGAACCCGGACTTTTACGAAAATGTCCGGGTTCGGGTCCGTGTCACGGACACCCCAAAATTCGGTACGAACCCGAACTATACAGTTCGAGTTCGCTCATCCCTACTCACAGCTGCTACACAGACAGGATCCGTTGTGCGTCTCATTTTTCCTTCCTTATGACAGATCAGAAGAAGGGTCAAATAAATGGTGATGTCATCCAGGCCAAAAAGGCAAAATAGTGGCCCAGTCATGGAGTGGGGAGGGTGGGAGAACAGCTTGAGAAGTCCACAGAGTGGCCCAATGACATAGTGGTGAGGTAGCAGCAGCATCAGGAGACCAGAGAGTGGCAAGGTGACATAGAGTGGAGGTAGCAGCAGCATCAGGAGACCACAAAGTGGCCCAATGAAATAGTGTGGAGGTAGCAGCAGCATCAGGAGACCACAGAGTGGCACAATGACAGAGTGTGGAGGTGGCAGCAGCAGCATGAGGAGGCCACAAAGTGGCAAGGTGACATAGTGTGGAGGTTATAGCAGCATCAGGAGACCACAGAGTGACCCGGTGACAGTGGGGAGGTGGGTGACACTACCAGTACCCGCTGACAATGGTGGGTGTAAGAATAAGCACTTGGCATCAGATGTGTGGCATCAGGTATGTGGCAGCATCAGAATAGTAGTTGAGGCATGTAGCAAGAAGAAACCGGTCTCTTTTGTCAAGGTTTCGGTGAGGTAGCATGAATCATCAGGCATTGGTGGGTGGACATCCTGATCCACACCTGATTAATCTTGACAAAGGTCAGTCTATCCACATTTTGGGTGGACAGGGGAGTTCTCCTTGGGGTAACTATGGCCAGTAGTCATTCCTCACTAGTGAGCATGCATCAGGCCATTTGCGCAAGTGACTCGGAGGGACTTCCTGCCTCCATCTCCACTGCATACTGCCACGGTGTGTCTTGGTCATCTGCCTCATCTTCCTCATCTCTCTCTTGCTCCTCCGGCTGTTCCTCCTCTCCTGTCACCTGTGTAGAAAAACCACCCATTTCGCTACAGATTGCTTGTGCTCCAATGTCCTCCAGTTCAGCCCCCACAGGGCTCATGTGGCTGCGAGATCTAGGCGCCACATCTCCAGTCCCCTGACCAGCCAGATTTACTAGCATCTTTTCCAGGATATGAATCAGTGGAATGACGTTGTTCATCCCGTAGTCCTGGCGACTAACAAATAAATTGGCCTCCTCAAAGGGCACAAGCAAGCGGCTAACATCGAAGTTACACAGGGGAATACCTTTGTCCACCTGTATCATTAAGAAATTGTTTATGAACTTTCTTTGTTTATACAGTTGGTCCAACATACAGTATGGAGGGTGAAATTCCAACGGGTGGAAACGTCACATATCAGCCTATGTTGGGGGACGCCGTTCTGCCGCTATTGCTCAAGGAGGGTGTGCTTGGCGGTGTACAAGTGACTGAAGTGCATGCAAAGTTTCCTGGCCATTTTTTTAGGATGTCTTGCAGATGGGTGGAAGACTTCAGGAACCGCTTGACAACCAGATTGAACACTTGTGCCATGCAGGGCGCATGGCTCAACCCTCTGTCACGGACATTCCCACGACAGGTGGCAGGAGATCAGTGAGACTAACAACACTTGGTTTTATCTGACATGTTTTCCTTTTGAATCAAATGACATCTGTGTTGTTTCTGGTGCTTGCCACACCTTCTTTCCCCAGGTGTGGCTTTTATGGTTATTTAACCTGCTCTATTTATTGTTGTTTCTCCCACTATGCTATGCGATTTATAGCTTCTGTTTGAGTTGTGGATTGCTTGTGTGTGGATCTCGGCTGAGTTCCTGGTGCTGCCATAGCCACTTGAAGTTAAGTGTTTTCTTTCCCTTTTGTATTTTGTTTGTTATTTTGTGTGTTGCATTTCCCTGTCATTTGCATTAAGGTCTGAGGGAGACTCCTGTTCATCCTTCCTTTTGGAGGAACAGGTTGTCTCAGTCCTGACATTAGTACCAGGGTCCTAATGGGTGAGTTAGGACACTAGGTATTCCTGTGTATGAACTCACCTACCTCTTGGGTCTGTTCATACTGGTAGTTAGTCAGGACTTTGATTTGGGTTTTACTAGGAGGTGTCCATCTCCTTTCCCTAGTTTCCAGGCCTTATTCCCTCACCCCTTTCCCTCCTATGTTCGGTGTGGTGTTTCCCTCCCACACCCAAACATGACACCCTCCTTGACGCAGCGCCAACACCATGTTCTTCCCATTGTCGGTCACCATAGTTCCGATTTTGAGTTGTCCCGGAGAAAGCCAGGATTTGATTTCTTGATGAAGGACACGGAGCAGTTCCTCCCCTGTGTGAATCCATTCGCCCAGGCAAAAGAGGTGTAAAACAGCTTAACACCGTTGTGCCCTGCACATGTGGTATGCTGGAGGAGCACTTTGAATTGGCTCTGCAGTGGAGGCTGAGGACACGGTGGAGGATGAGGAGGCAGAGGCGGATATTATCGCAGGACCAATGGCGCGAGAACATAGTGGTGGAAGCGGCTTTACCTGGCCAAGTTGCTGGTGTGGCTGGGCAGGAACCACATTTACCCAGTGGGCCGTAAAGGACATATGTTGTCCTTGACCGTAGTTACAGCTGCCGACCAATTTTCCCAAAAAAGGCTGTATCACAAACAGATTTCACCACTGAATGGCTAATCGATGCAATTACTCAGTTCCTACTGAAGATACTCTACAATCACCCATCAATTTTCCCAAAAAGGCTGTTTCACAAAGAAATGTCACCATTTAATAGCTAATCAACTCAATTACTCATTTCCTACAGAAGAAAGTCTACATTCACAGACCAATTTTCCAAAAAAAAGGCTGTATCACAAAAAAATTCACCACTGAATGACAATGCTAATTCACTGCAGAACAGCTAATAAGAAATACTTATTTTTTCTATTAATAAACTCCAACAATGGCTGTGTGACAATGTAAATTCACCGCAGAGCGGCTAATCACACATACTTATTTTTCTCATTAATGCACCCCAACAATGGCTGTATAACAATGTCTGTATTAATACACCCCAAAAAAATAATTATAACAATCACAATTCACCGCAGAACGGCTAATAGGACGTACGTATCTATTCTACTGGCTGTGGTACAATGGAACTTCACCGCTAAAGGGCAAATAATACATTTTTTTTTGCCACTAATACACGCCAAAAAAGGACTTTAATTTTCTCACTTCACCACACAACGGCTAATAAGCACTTTTATTTTTTTCCCCGGTACTACAGCCAAAAAGAGGCTTTAGAACAAACAACTGCGTCCGTAAACAGCAAATATGCTGGGTTTTGGAGGGGCCTGTTTGCTAGCCTCTTGCCGCAGGATTATGGGCCTTCTCATCAGCCAGGCTTCCTTTGTTCACAAAGGACTTGTACTAACTTGAACCACTGGTCTTATTCGTGGCATTTTGGGATTTTAAATGTCTATGTGTCTTGTAAAGGGTGGGGCATTGTATACGTTGAGTAGTGAGGTCTGTTCCATTGTCTCTCTGTGTGTATTGGAGATGTCCCTTTGTCCTGAGAGATAATTGAATTACGTCTTGGTTGTCTCCAGGACAGAAGACATTGTGTATTCTCCTGCCTGTGATGATTACATCAACCCAGTGTGAGGTAATTGTATCACAGGCAGAGGGGAGGATTTTGTGTGGGAGTGTCTGAGTGTATTGTACGTGGTTATTGGCTGCTTTTACAAAACCCTGTGGGTGGTAACCTTGTTGAAAGATGTGTATAAATCAATGCTGTGTGTTCAAATAAAGAGTTCCTATTTTACATTCAACATAGAGCCTCGTCTCATGTGTGTGGGGATTGCTATACGTGTATACTCCCCTGGCTATTACTTCTAGCTCTTGTAAGAGCTTTTCCTGTTCCTGGTTCCTGTGGTGGTATCTGTGTCGAGTGGAGTGCTTGGAGTCCTCGGGAGGCACTGGGAGCATCCATTAACGGAGGTACCCGGTCGGGGTGCCAGGAGATCTTTTACAAAGTCTTTCCTAGCACTGTCCCTAGCGCCTGCTAATGTCTCTCCCAGCACTAAGTACACTGGAAAATGGCTAAATCCAAGATGGCTGAGGCTATTTATAGGGCTGTTTGGCTGCTGATTGGCTGTATGCATGCCATTGTAGGTAATCTCTTGTTCCCAGAGTTCCTTGCTCCATGCCCTAACATATGCAGCAGCCATTTTAGGAAAAAATTAGATTCGTTACCACGAAGTCTGAGGAAATTCGGATTCGGTGCAAATCGAATAATTCCTGAAATTCTGATTAAATTGCACTTCGTCAGCTTCGATTCACTCATCTCTTGTTGTTACCTATATAATTCTGTCCCCAGGATTAGTCCAGAGACCTTATTTTTGGCATGGCTGTGGGCCATATTATGTAGCACCATTGTGTCACCATATTATCTTAGGTATGTCCCTCTTATATGTTGTTTTAACTGTATTTTATCTACACTGAACAAAAATATTAACGCAACACTTTTAGTTTTGCTCCCATTTTGCATGAGCTGAACTCAAAGATCTGAAACATTTTCTACAAACACAAAAGACCCATTACTCTCAAATATTGTTCACAAATCTGTCTAAGTCTGTGTTAGTGAGCACTTCTCCTTTGCCGCGATAATCCATCCCACCTCACAGGTGTGGCATATCATGGTGCTGATTAGACAGCATGAATATTGCATAGGTGTGCCTTAGACTTCACACAATAAAAGCCCACTCTGAAATGTGCAGTTTGATCACACAGAACAATGTCACAGATGTCGCAACATTTGAGGGAGCGTGCAATTGGCATGCTGACTGCAGGAATGTCTACCAGAGCTGTTGCTCGTGCAATGAATGTTGATTTCTCTACCATAAGCCATCTCCAAAAGCGTTTCAGAGAATTTGGCAGTACATCCAACCGGAATCACAATCGCAGACACGTGTAACCACACCAGCCCAGGACCTCCACATCCAGCATGTTCACCTCCATGATCGTCTGAGACCAGCCACCCGGACAGCTGCAGCAACAATCGGTTTGCTTAACCAAAAGATTCCTGCACAAACTGTTAGAAACCGTCTCAGGGAAGCTCATCTGCATGCTTGTCGTCCTCATTGGTGTCTGGACCTGACTGCAGTTCGTCGTTGTAACCGACTTGAGTGGGCAAATGCTCACATTTGATGGCGTCTGGCGATTTGGAGAGGCGTTCTGTTTGCGAATGAGTCCCTTTTTTCACTGTTCAGGGTAGATGGCAGGCAGCATGTGTGGCGTCGTGTGGGTCAGTGGTTTGCTGATGTCAACATTGTGGATTGAGTGGCCCATGGTGGTGGTAGGGTTATGTTATGGACAGACATATGTTATGGACAACAAACACAGGTGCATTTTATTGATGGCATTTTGAATGCACAGAGATACCGCAACGAGATCCTGAGGCCCATTGTTGTGCTATGCATCCACGAACACATTACTTCATGTTGCAGCATGAAAATGAACGGCCCCATATTGTAAGGATCTGTACACAATTCCTGGAAGCTGAAAACATCCCAGTTCTTGCATGGTGAGCATACTCACTGGACATGTCACCCATTGAGCATGTTTGGGTGTAACAGTCCTACAGGCTCACCTGTGTCAGAGGACCGCTGGCTGGAGGTAGGAGTGGAGCCCAGTGGCAAGGACCGCAGGCAAGTAGTAAGCGTGGTCAGACAATCCGGATTGCAACGGTGGTAGCAGTTCAGTTGGTAGGGATAAGGCAGAAGAGTAGTCGGTAGGCAGGCGGTGGGTCAGGGCAGGCGGCAGTAAGCTTGGTCAGACAATCCGGATGGCAACGGTGGTAGCAGTTCAGTTGGTAGGGATAAGGCAGAAGAGTAGTCGGTAGGCAATTCCTGGTCAGCAGTGGACTTCCAGCAGTAGCAAGAGCAACAGATGAGGAGAAGCTTGATCAAGGCTCAGGAGCTCAATAATCAGCAAGGGGCTGGACTTATATAGGGAAGTACCAGGTGTGGGGAATCAAGGGTGATGAGCAAGGCTTGGCAAGACTGAGGTTACATAATAGGTTTCAGGGAGGAATGTCCAGAGAGGATGGTAGCCTAGTAAGCAGGGCTACTGCCTGGGATGTGGCTGGTCACGGGTTCGAATCCTGACATTGGGATTCTATAGATTGGCGTATACGACAGCGTGTTCCAGTTCCTGCCAAAATTCTGCAACTTCACACAGCTATTGAAGAGGAGAGGACCAACATTCCACAGGCGACAATCAACAACCTGATCAACTCTATGCGAAGGAGATGTGTTGTATTGCATGAGGCAAATGGTGCCCACACCAGATACTGACTGGTTTTCTGACCCCCTCCCACCCAGTATAGCAAAACCGTGCACATTTCAGAGTGGACTTTTATTGTGGGCATTCTAAGGCACACCTGTGCAATATCCATGCTGTCTAATCAGCACCTTGATATGCCACACCTGTGAGGTGGGATGGATTATCTCGGCAAAGGAGGAGAAGTGCTCACTAACACAGATTTAGACAGATTTGTGAACAATATTTGAGAGTAATGGGTTTTTCCGTATGTAGAAAATGTTTTAGATCTTTGAGTTTAGCTCATGCAAAATAGGAGCAAAACCGAAAGTGTTGCGTTTACATTTTTGTTCAGTATATTTATCTAATAATGTCATGATTTTATTTAATTGTTGGTCTAGTGCAGTGATGCTGAAACTATGGGCAGGGATGCCCTGCTGTAGGCTGTCTAGGCATGCTGGAAGTTGTAGTTTTGCAACATCTGGAGCGACACAGGTTGGGCATCCCTGGTCTAGTGCATTATTTGTGTTTACCTATAGTATTGTGCAAAAGTTTTATGCAGATGTAAAAAAATGCTGAAAGTAAGAATGCTTTAACCACCTCAGCCCCCCTAGCTTAAACACCCTTAATGACCAGACCACTTTTTACAATTCTGCACTACACTACTTTCACCGTATATTGCTCGGTCATGCAACTTACCACCCAAATTAATTTTACCTCCTTTTCTTCTCACTAATAGAGCTTTCATTTGGTGGTATTTCATTACTGCTGACATTTTTACTTTTTTTGTTATTAATCGAAATTTACCGAAATTTTTGCAAAAAAATTAAATTTTTCACTTACAGTTGTAAATTTTTTTTTTTTTAAAAACGACATCTATATATACATTTTTCGCCAAATTTATTGTTCTACACGTCTTTGATAAAAATAATAATGTTTGGGTAAAAAAAAAAATGGTTTGGGTAAAAGTTATAGCGTTTAAAAACTATGGTACAAAAATGTGAATTTCCGCTTTTTGAAGCAGCTCTGACTTTCTGAGCACCTGTCATGTTTCCTGAGGTTCTACAATGCCCAGACAGTAGAAAAACCCAACAAATGACCCCATTTCGGAAAGTAGACACCCTAAGGTATTCACTGATGGGCATAGTGAGTTCATATAACTTTTTATTTTTTTGTCACAAGTTAGCGGAAAATGATGAATTTTTTATTTATTTTCTTACACAGTCTCATATTCCACTAACTTGTGACAAAAATTAAAAACTTCCATTAACTCACTATGCCCATCATGAAATACCAGTCACTTGTGGGGTAGTTATACTGCCCTGGCATTTTAGGGGCCCCAATGCGTGATAAGTAGTTTGAAATCAAAATCTGTAAAAAATGACCTGTGAAATCCAAAAGGTGCTCTTTGGAATGTGGGCCCATTTGCCCAGATAGGCGGCAAAAAAGTGTCAGACATCTGGTATCGCCGTACTCAGAAGAAGTAGGGCAATGTGTTTTGGGGTGTCTTTTTACATATACCTATGCTAAGTGAGAGAAATATCTCGGCAAAAGACAACGTTTCCCATTTTGTTATACAAAGTTGGCATTTGACCAAGATATTTATCTCACCCAGCATGGGTATATGTAAAATGATACCCCAAAACACATTCCCCAACTTCTCCTGAGTGTGGCGATACCACATGTGTGACACTTTTTTGCAGCCTAGATGCGCAAAGGGGCCCAAATTCCTTTTAGGAGTGCATTTTTTGACATTTGGATCACAGACTTCTTCTCACGCTTTAGGGCCCCTAAAATGCCAGGGCAGTATAAATACCCCACATGTGACCCCATTTTGGAAAGAAGACACCCCAAGGTATTCAATGAGGGGCATGGCGAGTTCATAGAATTTTTTTTGGGGGGGCATAAGTTAGCGGAAATTGATTTATTTTTTGTTTTTTCTCATAAAGTCTCCCTTTCTGCTAACTTGGGACAAAAATTTAAATCATTCATGGACTCAATATGCCCCTCAGCGAATACCTTGGGGTGTCTTCTTTCCAAAATGGGGTCATTTGTGGGGTGTTTGTACTGCCCTGGCATTTTAGGGTCTCTGCAATCATTACATGTATGGCCAGCATTAGGAGTTTCTGCTATTCTCCTTATATTGAGCATACAGGTAATGAGATTTTTTTTTTTTCCGTTCAGCCTCTGGGCTGGAAGAAAAAATGAACGGCACAGATTTCTTCATTAGCATCGATCAATGTGGTGAAAAAATCTCTGCCAAAAAAAAAAAAAAAGAGGGGAAAGGCGTCTGCCAGGACATAGGAGCTCCGCCCAACATCCATACTCACTTAGCTCGTATGCCATGGCAAACCTGATTTCTCCATTCACATCAATCGATGTGGATGAATAAATCATTGCCTTTTTTTTATATACAAAGTGTTTGCCAAAGCATATGAACACCACTGCCGCCTCAGCTCATATGCCTCGGCAAACGTATCTTTTACTGCAGAGGAGAAATCTCGTCTTGCAGCGCCGCATACACGGACTTTTGTGTAATCTGACAGCAGCGCAATGCTTCTGTCAGAATACACATCAGTGCTGCAGCTAGTCGATCGATTGGTCCAACTGGAAGGTAAAAAAAAAAAAACAAAGAAGAAAAAACCAGGCCGCAACGCAATAAATTTATTAACTTTATAATAACATTTGAACGGAACATATAAACTTTATTTAACTTTTAACTTTTTTGCTTACTGGTGAATTTTTTTTGATTTTTTTACCTTTATAGGACAAACCTCTCCTTCCCCATGGGACAATGTGCAAAGTGCAAATCACCCAAAGATGTGGCGAAGTACATTATGCACTTTGTCCCAGGTGAAAGGAGAGGTTATCAGCAGCTGTGAGTGAAAGGGCCCTAATAGCCCCGTGTGCCTGTCCTGTGAGATGCAATCCCTATGCTAAGTGTACCCGTGTGTGATACTTCCGGAAACACTTCCCTAAGCATAGGGCAGGGTGGTCAGGGCAGTCAGGACAGGAATAGCGGGTGTCACGCCTTATTCCACTCCTGCTACAGACACAACATCTTTTTCGGGGTGACAGTTGGGTTGAGGTACCAGCAACGACATTGGGGAAATGTCGCTCGTGTAGACAGCTCACTACACTGGTGGATGGGGCCACGGAACATCCTGGATACAGGAGGTTCTCAATGATCTCTTCCTGAAATTTGAGGAAGGATCCTGTTCTCCCAGCCTTACTGTAGAGAACAAAACGATTATATACAGCCAATTGAATTAAAAATACAGACACCTTCTTATACCAGCGTCTGGTGCATCGGGAAACTAAATAGGGAGCCAACATCTGGTCATTGAAGTCCACCCCTCCCATGAGCGAAATATAGTCGTGGACACAGAGGGGCTTTTCAATGACACTGGTTACTCGTTCAATTTGGATTGTCGTGTCTGCGTGAAAAGAGGAGAGCATGTAAACGTCACGCTTGTCTCTCCATTTCACCGCAAGCAGTTCTTCATTACACAAGGCAGCCCTCCCCCCCCCTTGCAAGACGGGTGGTAACGAGCCGTTAAGGGAAGCCCCGGCGACTAGGTCGTGCGGTGCCACAGCAGCCAATCTGTTCTAGGAACAAATGCCTGAAGAGGGGCACACTTGTGTAGAAATTGTCCACATAAAGATGGTCCCCCTTGCCAAATAAGGGTGACACCAAGTCCCAGACTGTCTTCCCACTGCTCCCCAGGTAGTCAGGGCAACCGACCGGCTCCAGGGTCGGATCTTTACCCTCATAGATCCGAAATTTGTGGGTATAGCCTGTGGCCCTTTCACAGAGCTTATACAATTTAACCCCATACCGGGCACGCTTGCTTGGGATGTATTGTTTGAAGCCAAGGCGCCAGGTAAAATGTATAAGGGACTCGTCTACGCAGATGTTTTGCTCATGGGTATACAAATCTGCAAATTTGTTGTTGAAGTGGTCTATGAGGGGCCGAATTTTGTGGAGCCGGTCAAAAGCTGGGTGGCCTCTGGGACGGGAGGTGGTGTTATCGCTAAAGTGCAGGAAACGCAGGATGGCCTCAAATCGTGCCCTGGACATGGCAGCAGAGAACATGGGCATGTGATGAATTGGGTTTGTGGACCAATATGACCGCAATTCATGTTTTTTGGTTAGACCCATGTTGAGAAGGCCCAGAATTTTTTTTTATTTGGAAACTTGGACGGGTTTCCACTGGAAAGGCTGGGCATAACAGCTTCCCAGGTTGGCGGCTATAAATTGAGTGGCATACCGATTTGTATCTGCCACGACTATGTCCAAGAGCTCCGCAGTCAAGAACAGCTCAAAAAATCCCAGGGCCGAACCGATCTGAGCTGTCTCAACCCGAACTCCAGACTGGGCGGTGAAAGGGGGAACTAATTGTGCGGCTGAAGTTGGGGACTGCCAATCAGGGTTTGCCAGCACCTCAGGGACTCTAGGGGCTCTACCGGCCTGTCTGTGCGGTGGCTGCGACGGGGTAACTATTGCACGTGCCACTGTACCAGCTTCAACTGCCCTTCTGGTGCTCGCCACTTCACCATGTTGTATGGCAGTGCTGGTACTAGGTCCAGGAAGGGCTGCGCTGCTGGTGTATGCCTCACCATGTAATCCGACAGCGCCAGCCCCCACTCTGCTGCCATTGAAGCGGATCCTGCACAACCTGTGCTCTAGCAACATGGGGCCGGGTACGCCTGGTGCTATCAGGGACCTCAACCTCCTCGTCCGAACTTTGGGTGAGACTGCCATTGCTTTCTACAGGTTCATATTCTGACCTGCTGGATTCCTCAGATGAGGGTTACCATTCCTCATCCAACTGGGTCAGAATCCTGTAGGCCTCTTCAGAAGAATACCCCTTATTTGACATTTGGACTACTAAATTTAGGGGGTATTCCCTGAGACTACCCAAGAAAAAAAGCAAGCCTATCTTACAAATGGGAGGCTAGTGAAGTACCGGAGGCCGCTGCGATTGATAAAAAATAAGAAAACTGATTTTCTTTATCGCCGCAGCGCTTGTAAAGTGATTGTGCAGTGATCAAAAAAATATATATTTTTTGTCACTGCGACGGGGCGGGCGTGGGTGAACCCACGTGTGGGCGACCGATCAGGCCTGATCGGGCAAACACTGCGTTTCGGGTGGAGGGCGAGCTAAGGTGACACTAATACTATTATAGATCTGACTGTGATCAGTTTTGATCACTTACAGATACTATAAAAGTACAAATATTGATTAGCGATACGCTAATCAGCGAATCAGTGACTGCGGTGCAGTGGGCAGGGCGCTAAATGATCGCTAACTACCTAACCAAGGGGCCTAAACTATACTAAAACCTAACAGTCAATACCAGTGGGAAAAAAAGTGACCGTTTACACTGATCACTTTTTTCCCTTTCACTAGGTGATTGACAGGGGTGATCAAGGGGTTAATTGGGGTAATGGGGGGTGATCTGGGGGCTAAGTGTGGTGTTTGGTGTACTCACTGTGAACTGTGCTCCTCTGCTGAGACCAACCGACGAAAAGAATCAGCAGAGGAAGACTTTTTTTTTTAAATCATCAGCCTGCCAGCGATGATCATTGGCTGGCAGGCTGATGATGTAATCCCCCCTCGAACTGTGCGCCACCTCCGTACCGCGATCCTGCGTTAGGCAGTCCGGAGGCGGTTAAAAATAAAAGTGTTAATAGTATTAAATTTGAATTTATTATGTAGCAGGACAGCGACCTCAAACATACAGCCAATGTCATTAAGAGCTATATCCAGAGAAGAACAAGGAGTCATGGAAGTGATTCTATGGCCCCCAGAGAGCCCTGGTCTCAACATCGAGTCTGGGATTGCATGAAGAGACTGAAGGATTTGAGCAAGCTTACATGTGTTTAGTTTCCCAAGATGTTTGGAACCTGCTGATCTTCTGGTAGTTAATGGCACCTCTGATGTGCTATCTTGCTAAAAACTCTGCCTTGAACTTCTGGGTATCAGCTAGAAGCTTCCACCTATGGCTAAAGGGTGCCCACTGTGTAATGAAGACTTTGGGTTGGTCTGGCCTGTATGTAATCTATGTAGTCCTTCACTTGTAGCAGGGTCTGTAAAGCTGTGGCTTTCTGGTCACTCTGCTGATTACCTGGAGTTTTTATATTCTTTCAATCTCTCTGGAGTAGTGGTCTCACAGAGGAAGTGGATCAATTCCTAGTCTCTAAGACCTTTGGAGCAGGAGCAATTGCTCCTGGCAGGACCAGCCCACTTCTTTTCATGAGGGGACAAATAGGAGAGTTAAAGGCTATGTACACCTTTGGAGGCAATTTTTTTATGATTGAATTTTACTCAATTTTGGCAAAAAGCTTTTTTTCAATTTGTCTTTATAAAAAATATTGAGCCATTCTGTCATAAAGGGTTAACTGTTTGTCTATCTGTGTGCCGGTCATCTAATCCTTATCTCTAATTTACTAAGAGGTCATAAACATTTAAACCACATTATTTTCAGTAAGATGAGAACTAAGCTATAATGAGTGCTTGATAGATAAGGAGCCAGTCAGATTAGCTGGCTGACAGAATAGAGAGAAAATTTAGATCCCTCTATTACAGCATCTCAGCCCTGTATAGAAAAACGGTTCCATATTTGTAATAAAGACCAAATAAAAAAATTATTTTTATCTCAAAATAATTACAATGCAATCATAAAAAATATTGCCCCCAAAGGTTTACATAACCTTTAAATCCATTCCTATTGCCAATAGGGATGAGCGAACTCGAACTGTATAGTTCGGGTTCGTACCGAATTTTGGGGTGTCCGTGACACGGACCCGAACCCGGACATTTTCGTAAAAGTCCGGGTTCGGGTTCGGTGTTCGTCGCTTTCTTGGTGCTTTTGTGACGCTTTCTTGGCGCTTTTTGAAAGGCTGCAAAGCAGCCAATCAACAAGCGTCATACTACTTGCCCCAAGAGGCCGTCACAGCCATGCCTACTATTGGCATGGCTGTGATTGGCCAGAGCACCATGTGACCCAGCCTCTATTTAAGCTGGAGTCACATAGTGCCGCCCGTCACTCTGCTCTGATTAGCGTAGGGGGAGGTTGCGGCTGCGACAGTAGGGCGAGATTAGGCAGATTAACTCCTCCAAAGGACTTGATTAATCGATCGATCTGCAGCTGTGCATCATTGAGCTGCTGAAATTCAATTGCTCACTGTTTTTAGGCTGCCCAGACCGTTTGTCAGTCACTTTTTTCTGGGGTGATCGGCGGCCATTTTGTGTCTTGTGGTGCGCCAGCACAAGCTGCGACCAAGTGCATTTAACCCTCAATGGTGTGGTTGTTTTTTGGCTAAAGCCTACATCAGGGTGAGGCTGTCACACCAAGTGCATTTAACCAGCAATAGTCTGTTTATTTTTTGGCCATATACTACATCAGGGGCAAGCTGCGCCTGTCACCAAGTGCATTTAACCCTCAATGGTGTGGTTGTTTTTTGGCTAAAGCCTACATCAGGGTGAAGCTGTCACACCAAGTGCATTTAACCAGCAATAGTCTGTTTATTTTTTGGCCATATACTACATCAGGGGCAAGCTGCGCCTGTCACCAAGTGTATTTAACCCTCAATGGTGTGGTTGTTTTTTGGCTAAAGCCTACATCAGGGTGAAGCTGTCACACCAAGTGCATTTAACCAGCAATAGTCTGTTTATTTTTTGGCCATATACTACATCAGGGGCAAGCTGTGCCCGTCACCAAGTGCATTTAACCCTCAGTAGTGTGGTTGGTCAAGCTGTCACACCAAGTGCATTTAACCAGCAATAGTCTGTTAATTTTTTGGCCATATACTACATCAGGGGCAAGCTGCGCCCGTCACCAAGTGCATTTAACCCTCAGTAGTGTGGTTGGTCAAGCTGTCACACCAAGTGCATTTAACCAGCAATAGTCTGTTCATTTTTTGGCCATATACTACATCAGGGGCAAGCTGCGCCCGTCACCAAGTGCATTTAACCCTCAGTAGTGTGGTTGGTCAAGCTGTCACACCAAGTGCATTTAACCAGCAATAGTCTGTTCATTTTTTGGCCATATACTACATCAGGGGCAAGCTGCGCCTGTCACCAAGTGCATTTAACCCTCAGTAGTGTGGTTGGTCAAGCTGTCACACCAAGTGCATTTAACCAGCAATAGTGTGGTTATTTTTTGGCCATATCCCAATCTAATTCTGTCAGTAAATCCATACCGGTCACCCAGCGCCTAAATAGTAGGCCTCAAATTTATATCCCGCTAAATCTTTCGTTACCGCTGTACTGTTGTGGCTGGGCAAGTTATTTAGTGTCCGTCAAAGCACATTTTTTGTTCTGGGTTGAAATACAATTCCCAATTTAGCAATTTCATAATTTAGTGGTTTCTGCTATATCAGAGCTATTTGAAATCTATCCCTAAAAGGGTATATAATATTCAAGGTGCACATAGGGTCATTCAGAATAACTTCACACACACGCTACTGTGCATTTCCAAGTCTAATTCTGTCAGTAAATCCATACCGGTCACCCAGCGCCTAAATACTAGGCCTCAAATTTATATCCCGCTAAATCTGTCGTTACCGCTGTACTGTTGTGGCTGGGCAAGTTATTTAGTGTCTGTCAAAGCACATTTTTTGTTCTGGGTTGAAATACAGTTCCCAATTTAGCAATTTCATAATTTAGTGGTTTCTGCTATATCAGAGCTATTTGAAATCTATCCCTAAAAGGGTATATAATATTCAAGGTGCACATAGGGTCATTCAGAATAACTTCACACACACGCTACTGTGCATTTCCAAGTCTAATTCTGTCAGTAAATCCATACCGGTCACCCAGCGCCTAAATACTAGGCCTCAAATTTATATCCCGCTAAATCTGTCGTTACCGCTGTACTGTTGTGGCTGGGAAAGTTATTTAGTGTCCGTCAAAGCACATTTTTTGTTCTGGGTTGAAATACAATTCCCAATTTAGCAATTTCATAATTTAGTGGTTTCTGCTGTATCAGAGCTATTTGAAATCTATCCCTAAAAGGGTATATAATATTCAAGGTGCACATAGGGTCATTCAGAATAACTTCACACACACGCTACTGTGCATTTCCAAGTCTAATTCTGTCACTAAATCCATACTGGTCACCCAGCGCCTAAATACTAGGCCTCAAATTTATATAACGCTAAATCTGTCGTTACCGCTGTACTGTTGTGGCTGGGCAAGTTATTTAGTGTCTGTCAAAGCACATTTTTTGTTCTGGGTTGAAATACAATTCCCAATTTAGCAATTTCATAATTTAGTGGTTTCTGCTGTATCAGAGCTATTTGAAATCTATCCCTAAAAGGGTATATAATATTCAAGGTGCACATAGGGTCATTCAGAATAACTTCACACACACGCTACTGTGCATTTCCAAGTCTAATTCTGTCAGTAAATCCATACCGGTCACCCAGCGCCTAAATACTAGGCCTCAAATTTATATCCCGCTAAATCGGTCGTTACCGCTGTACTGTTGTGGCTGGGCAAGTTATTTAGTGTCTGTCAAAGCACATTTTTTGTTCTGGGTTGAAATACAATTCCCAATTTAGCAATTTCATAATTTAGTGGTTTCTGCTATATCAGAGCTATTTGAAATCTATCCCTAAAAGGGTATATAATATTCAAGGTGCACATAGGGTCATTCAGAATAACTTCACACACACGCTACTGTGCATTTCCAAGTTTAATTCTGTCAGTAAATCCATACCGGTCACCCAGCGCCTAAATACTAGGCCTCAAATTTATATCCCGCTAAATCTGTCGTTACCGCTGTACTGTTGTGGCTGGGCAAGTTATTTAGTGTCTGTCAAAGCACATGTTTTGTTCTGGGTTGAAATACAATTCCCAATTTAGCAATTTCATAATTTAGTGGTTTCTGCTGTATCAGAGCTATTTGAAATCTATCCCTAAAAGGGTATATAATATTCAAGGTGCACATAGGGTCATTCAGAATAACTTCACACACACACTACTGTGCATTTCCAAGTCTAATTCTGTCAGTAAATCCATACCGGTCACCCAGCGCCTAAATACTAGGCCTCAAATTTATATTCAGCTGAATTTGAATACAATACATTGGGCCAAATAATATTTTTGTTGCTGTGGTGAACGATAACAATGAGGAAAACATCTAGTAAGGGACGCGGACGTGGACATGGTCGTGGTGGTGTTAGTGGACCCTCTGGTGCTGGGAGAGGACGTGGCCGTTCTGCCACATCCACACGTCCTAGTGTACCAACTACCTCAGGTCCCAGTAGCCGCCAGAATTTACAGCGATATATAGTGGGGCCAAATGCCGTTCTAAGGATGGTAAGGCCTGAGCAGGTACAGGCATTAGTCAATTGGGTGGCCGACAGTGGATCCAGCACGTTCACATTATCTCCCACCCAGTCTTCTGCAGAAAGCGCACAGATGGCGCCTGAAAACCAACCCCATCAGTCTGTCACATCACCCCCATGCATATCAGGGAAACTGTCTGAGCCTCAAGTTATGCAGCAGTCTCTTATGCTGTTTGAAGACTCTGCTGGCAGGGTTTCCCAAGGGCATCCACCTAGCCCTTCCCCAGCGGTGGAAGACATAGACTGCACTGACGCACAACCACTTATGTTTCCTGATGATGAGGACATGGGAATACCACCTCAGCATGTCTCTGATGATGACGAAACACAGGTGCCAACTGCTGCGTCTTTCTGCAGTGTGCAGACTGAACAGGAGGTCAGGGATCAAGACTGGGTGGAAGACGATGCAGGGGACGATGAGGTCCTAGACCCCACATGGAATGAAGGTCGTGCCACTGACTTTCACAGTTCGGAGGAAGAGGCAGTGGTGAGACCGAGCCAACAGCGTAGCAAAAGAGGGATCAGTGGGCAAAAGCAGAACACCCGCCGCCAAGAGACTCCGCCTGCTACTGACCGCCGCCATCTGGGACCGAGCACCCCAAAGGCAGCTTCAAGGAGTTCCCTGGCATGGCACTTCTTCAAACAATGTGCTGACGACAAGACCCGAGTGGTTTGCACGCTGTGCCATCAGAGCCTGAAGCGAGGCATTAACGTTCTGAACCTGAGCACAACCTGCATGACCAGGCACCTGCATGCAAAGCATGAACTGCAGTGGAGTAAACACCTTAAAACCAAGGAAGTCACTCAGGCTCCCCCTGCTACCTCTTCTGCTGCTGCCGCCTCGGCCTCTTCTGCTGCTGCCGCCTAGGCCTCTTCCTCCGCCTCTGGAGGAACGTTGGCACCTGCCGCCCAGCAAACAGGGGATGTACCACCAACACCACCACCACCTCCGTCACCAAGCGTCTCAACCATGTCACACGGCAGCGTTCAGCTCTCCATCTCACAAACATTTGAGAGAAAGCGTAAATTCCCACCTAGCCACCCTCGATCCCTGGCCCTGAATGCCAGCATTTCTAAACTACTGGCCTATGAAATGCTGTCATTTAGGCTGGTGGACACAGACAGCTTCAAACAGCTCATGTCGCTTGCTGTCCCACAGTATGTTGTTCCCAGCCGCCACTACTTCTCCAAGAGAGCCGTGCCTTCCCTGCACAACCAAGTATCCGATAAAATCAAGTGTGCACTGCGCAACGCCATCTGTAGCAAGGTCCACCTAACCACAGATACGTGGACCAGTAAGCACGTCCAGGGACGCTATATCTCCCTAACTGCACACTGGGTAAATGTAGTGGCAGCTGGGCCCCAGGCGGAGAGCTGTTTGGCGCACGTCCTTCCGCCGCCAAGGATCGCAGGGCAACATTCTTTGCCTCCTGTTGCCACCTCCTCCTTCTCGGCTTCCTCCTCCTCTTCTTCCACCTGCTCATCCAGTCAGCCACACACCTTCACCACCAACTTCAGCACAGCCTGGGGTAAACGTCAGCAGGCCATTCTGAAACTCATATGTTTGGGGGACAGGCCCCACACCGCACAGGAGTTGTGGCGGGGTATAGAACAACAGACCGACGAGTGGTTGCTGCCGGTGAGCCTCAAGCCCGGCCTGGTGGTGTGCGATAATGGGCGAAATCTCGTTGCAGCTCTGGGACTAGCTGGTTTGACGCACATCCCTTGCCTGGCGCATGTGCTGAATTTGGTGGTGCAGAAGTTCATTCACAACTACCCCGACATGTCAGAGCTGCTGCATAAAGTGCGGGCCGTCTGTTCGCGCTTCCGGCGTTCACATCCTGCCGCTGCTCGCCTGTCTGCGCTACAGCGTAACTTCGGCCTTCCCGCTCACCACCTCATATGCGACGTGCCCACCAGGTGGAACTCCACCTTGCACATGCTGGACAGACTGTGCGAGCAGCAGCAGGCCATAGTGGAGTTTCAACTGCAGCACGCACGGGTCAGTCGCACTGCGGAACAGCACCACTTCACCACCAATGACTGAGCCTCCATGCGAGACCTGTGTGCCCTGTTGCCCTGTTTCGAGTACTCCACCAACATGGCCAGTGGCGATGACGCCGTTATCAGCGTTACAATACCACTTCTATGTCTCCTTGAGAAAACACTTAGGGCGATGATGGAAGAGGAGGTGGCCCAGGAGGAGGAGGAGGAGGAAGAGGGGTCATTTTTAGCACTTTCAGGCCAGTCTCTTCGAAGTGACTCAGAGGGAGGTTTTTTGCAACAGCAGAGGCCAGGTACAAATGTGGCCAGCCAGGGCCCACTACTGGAGGACGAGGATGAGGAGGAGGTGGAGGAGGATGAGGATGAAGCATGGTCACAGCGGGGTGGCACCCAACGCAGCTCGGGCCCATCACTGGTGCGTGGCTGGGGGAAAGGCAGGACGATGACGATACGCCTCCCACAGAGGACAGCTTGTCCTTACCCCTGGGCAGCCTGGCACACATGAGCGACTACATGCTGCAGTGCCTGCGCAACGACAGCAGAGTTGCCCACATTTTAACGTGTGCCGACTACTGGGTTGCCACCCTGCTGGATCCACGCTACAAAGACAATGTGCCCACCTTACTTCCTGCACTGGAGCGTGATAGGAAGATGCGCGAGTACAAGCGCACGTTGGTAGACGCGCTACTGAGAGCATTCCCAAATGTCACAGGGGAACAAGTGGAAGCCCAAGGCCAAGGCAGAGGAGGAGCAAGAGGTCGCCAAGGCAGCTGTGTCACGGCCAGCTCCTCTGAGGGCAGGGTTAGCATGGCAGAGATGTGGAAAACTTTTGTCAACACGCCACAGCTAACTGCACCACCACCTGATACGCAACGTGTTAGCAGGAGGCAACATTTCACTAACATGGTGGAACAGTACTTGTGCACAGCCCTCCACGTACTGACTGATGGTTCGGCCCCATTCAACTTCTGGGTCTCTAAATTGTCCACGTGGCCAGAGCTAGCCTTTTATGCCTTGGAGGTGCTGGCCTGCCCGGCGGCCAGCGTTTTGTCTGAACGTGTATTCAGCACGGCAGGGGGCGTCATTACAGACAAACGCAGCCGCCTGTCTACAGCCAATGTGGACAAGCTGACGTTCATAAAAATGAACCAGGCATGGATCCCACAGGACCTGTCCGTCCCTTGTCCAGATTAGACATTAACTACCTCCCCTTAACCATATATTATTGTACTCCAGGGCACTTCCTCATTCAATCCTATTTTTATTTTCATTTTACCATTATATTGCGAGGCTACCCAAAGTTGAATGAACCTCTCCTCTGTCTGGGTGCCGGGGCCTAAATATATGCCAATGGACTGTTCCAATGTTGGGTGACGTGAAGCCTGATTCTCTGCTATGACATGCAGACTGATTCTCTGCTGACATGAAGCCAGATCCTCTGTTACGGGACCTCTCTCCTCTGCCTGGGTGCTGGGCCTAAATATCTGACAATGGACTGTTGCAGTGGTGGCTGACGTGAAGCCTGATTTTCTGCTATGACATGCAGACTGATTCTCTGCTGACATGAAGCCAGATCCTCTGTTACGGGACCTCTCTCCTCTGCCTGGGTTCCGGGGCCTAAATATCTGACAATGGACTGTTGCATTGGTGGCTGACGTGAAGCCTGATTCTCTGCTATGACATGCAGACTAATTCTCTGCTGACATGAAGCCAGATTCTCTGTTACGGGACCTCTCTCCTCTGCCTGGGTGCTGGGCCTAAATATATGCCAATGGACTGTTGCACTGGTGGCTGACGTGAAGCCTGATTCTCTGCTATGACATGAAGACTGATTCTCTGCTGACTTGAAGCCAGATTGTCTGTTACGGGACCTCTCTCCTCTGCCTGGGTGCTGGGCCTAAATTTATGAAAATGGACTCTTACAGTGGTGGGTGACGTGAAGCCTGATTCTCTGCTATGATATGAAGACTGATTCTCTGCTGACATGAAGCCAGATTGTCTGTTACGGGACCTCTCTCCTCTGCCTGGGTGCTGGGCCTAAATTTATGACAATGGACTGTTGCAGTGGTGGCTGACGTGAAGCCTGATTCTCTGCTATGACATGAAGACTGATTCTCTGCTGACATGAAGCCAGATTGTCTGTTACGGGACCTCTCTCCTCTGCCTGGGTGCTGGGCCTAAATTTATGAAAATGGACTCTTACAGTGGTGGGTGACGTGAAGCCTGATTCTCTGCTATGATATGAAGACTGATTCTCTGCTGACATGAAGCCAGATTGTCTGTTACGGGACCTCTCTCCTCTGCCTGGGTGCTGGGCCTAAATTTATGAAAATAGACTCTTACAGTGGTGGGTGACGTGAAGCCTGATTCTCTGCTATGATATGAAGACTGATTCTCTGCTGACATGAAGCCAGATTGTCTGTTACGGGACCTCTCTCCTCTGCCTGGGTTCTGGGCCTAAATTTTTTGACAATGGACTGTTGCAGTGGTGGCTGACGTGAAGCCTGATTCTCTGCTATGACATGAAGACTGATTCTCTGCTGACATGAAGCCAGATTGTCTGTTACGGGACCTCTCTCCTCTGCCTGGGTGCTGGGCCTAAATTTATGAAAATGGACTCTTACAGTGGTGGGTGACGTGAAGCCTGATTCTCTGCTATGATATGAAGACTGATTCTCTGCTGACATAAAGCCAGATTGTCTGTTACGGGACCTCTCTCCTCTGCCTGGGTGCTGGGCCTAAATTTATGAAAATGGACTCTTACAGTGGTGTGTGACGTTAAGCCTGATTCTCTGCTATGATATGAAGACTGATTCTCTGCTGACATGAAGCCAGATTGTCTGTTACGGGTCCTCTCTCCTCTGCCTGGGTGCTGGGCCTAAATTTATGACAATGGACTGTTGCAGTGGTGGCTGACGTGAAGCCTGATTCTCTGCTATGACATGAAGACTGATTCTCTGCTGACATGAAGCCAGATTGTCTGTTACGGGACCTCTCTCCTCTGCCTGGGTGCTGGGCCTAAATTTATGAAAATGGACTCTTACAGTGGTGGGTGACGTGAAGCCTGATTCTCTGCTATGATATGAAGACTGATTCTCTGCTGACATGAAGCCAGATTGTCTGTTACGGGACCTCTCTCCTCTGCCTGGGTGCTGGGCCTAAATATCTGACAATGGACTGTTGCAGTGGTGGCTGACGTGAAGCCTGATTTTCTGCTATGACATGCAGACTGATTCTCTGCTGACATGAAGCCAGATCCTCTGTTACGGGACCTCTCTCCTCTGCCTGGGTGCTGTGCCTAAATATCTGACAATGGACTGTTGCATTGGTGGCTGACGTGAAGCCTGATTCTCTGCTATGACATGAAGACTGATTCTCTGTTGACTTGAAGCCAGATTGTCTGTTACGGGACCTCTCTCCTCTGCCTGAGTGCTGGGCCTAAATTTATGAAAATGGACTCTTACAGTGGTGGGTGACGTGAAGCCTGATTCTCTGCTATGATATGAAGACTGATTCTCTGCTGACATGAAGCCAGATTGTCTGTTACGGGACCTCTCTCCTCTGCCTGGGTGCTGGGCCTAAATATATGCCAATGGACTGTTGCACTGGTGGCTGACGTGAAGCCTGATTCTCTGCTATGACATGAAGACTGATTCTCTGTTGACTTGAAGCCAGATTGTCTGTTACGGGACCTCTCTCCTCTGCCTGGGTGCTGGGCCTAAATTTATGAAAATGGACTCTTACAGTGGTGGGTGACGTGAAGCCTGATTCTCTGCTATGATATGAAGACTGATTCTCTGCTGACATGAAGCCAGATTGTCTGTTACGGGACCTCTCTCCTCTGCCTGGGTGCTGGGCCTAAATTTATGACAATGGACTGTTGCAGTGGTGGCTGACGTGAAGCCTGATTCTCTGCTCTGAAATGAAGACTGATTCTCTTCTGACATGAAGCCATATTGTCTGTTACGGGACCTCTCTCCTCTGCCTGGGTGCTGGGCCTAAATTTATGAAAATGGACTCTTACAGTGGTGGGTGACGTGAAGCCTGATTCTCTGCTATGATATGAAGACTGATTCTCTGCTGACATGAAGCCAGATTGTCTGTTACGGGACCTCTCTCCTCTGCCTGGGTGCTGGGCCTAAATATCTGACAATGGACTGTTGCAGTGGTGGCTGACGTGAAGCCTGATTTTCTGCTATGACATGCAGACTGATTCTCTGCTGACATGAAGCCAGATCCTCTGTTACGGGACCTCTCTCCTCTGCCTGGGTGCTGGGCCTAAATATCTGACAATGGACTGTTGCATTGGTGGCTGACGTGAAGCCTGATTCTCTGCTATGACATGAAGACTGATTCTCTGTTGACTTGAAGCCAGATTGTCTGTTACGGGACCTCTCTCCTCTGCCTGAGTGCTGGGCCTAAATTTATGAAAATGGACTCTTACAGTGGTGGGTGACGTGAAGCCTGATTCTCTGCTATGATATGAAGACTGATTCTCTGCTGACATGAAGCCAGATTGTCTGTTACGGGACCTCTCTCCTCTGCCTGGGTGCTGGGCCTAAATATATGCCAATGGACTGTTGCACTGGTGGCTGACGTGAAGCCTGATTCTCTGCTATGACATGAAGACTGATTCTCTGTTGACTTGAAGCCAGATTGGCTGTTACGGGACCTCTCTCCTCTGCCTGGGTGCTGGGCCTAAATTTATGAAAATGGACTCTTACAGTGGTGGGTGACGTGAAGCCTGATTCTCTGCTATGATATGAAGACTGATTCTCTGCTGACATGAAGCCAGATTGTCTGTTACGGGACCTCTCTCCTCTGCCTGGGTGCTGGGCCTAAATTTATGACAATGGACTGTTGCAGTGGTGGCTGACGTGAAGCCTGATTCTCTGCTATGACATGAAGACTGATTCTCTGCTGACATGAAGCTAGATTGTGTGTTACGGGACCTCTCTCCTCTGCCTGGGTGCTGGGCCTAAATTTATGAAAATGGACTCTTACAGTGGTGGGTGACGTGAAGCCTGATTCTCTGCTATGATATGAAGACTGATTCTCTGCTGACATGAATCCAGATTGTCTGTTACGGGACCTCTCTCCTCTGCCTGGGTGCTGGGCCTAAATATCTGACAATGGACTGTTGCAGTGGTGGCTGACGTGAAGCCTGATTCTCTGCTATGACATGCAGACTGATTCTCTGCTGACATGAAGACAGATTCTCTGTTACGGGACCTCTCTCCTCTGCCTGGGTGCCGGGGCCTAAATATCTGAGAATAGACTGTTCCAGTGGTGGGTGACGTGAAGCCAGATTCTCTGCTATGGGACCTCTCTCCAATTGATTTTGGTTAATTTTTATTTATTTAATTTTTATTTTAATTCATTTCCCTATCCACATTTGTTTGCAGGGGATTTACCTACATGTTGCTGCCTTTTGCAGCCCTCTAGCCATTTCCTGGGCTGTTTTACAGCTTTTTTAGTACCGAAAAGTTCGGGTCCCCATTGACTTCAATGGGGTTCGGGTTCGGGACGAAGTTCGGGTCGGGTTCGGATCCCGAACCCGAACATTTCCGGGAAGTTCGGCCGAACTTCTCGAACCCGAACTTCCAGGTGTTCGCTCAACTCTAATTGCCAACCATTGCCAACTGTACCCCATCTTCTGGTATATATGGTAAACAGAAACATGATAACACATATTACACAATTGCAGATACCCTCAGGTCTGGGGTACTGCTCATGTGTTCCTAGAAGAATTGATGCTGTTTTGAAGGAAAAGGGAGGACATACCAAATTTTGATTTGATTACGATTTCTCTTTTGTTCATTCACTTTGCATGTTGTTAATTGATAAATATAATTATTAACACTTCTATTTTTCAAAGCAGTCTTACTTTGTAGCATTTTTCTACACATGCCTAATACCTTTGCACAGTACTGTACCTGCTGAGATGCTGCCACCTTGGTTAAAGCCAACAACATGCCTCCACATAGTTCCAGTATTAGACAGTACTGTGATATTTTGTGGTAGCTATTTCCTGCTGAATACTAATAATAATATAAACAATTTGGGGGTTATTTATTAAGACCAGTGTTTTAGACGTCAGTTTTAATAACCCCTATACCTGGCGGTGGATCCCCCGAAGTTATGAAGATGCACATGCCGCAACATTACTTCAGAGCATCCAGTGCCAGTCTAAATATAAGCCAGCTTCCTTGCTGGCTTACACTTAGACCATTTTCTACTCTTAAAACAGGCGTAGAAAATAATAATTGAGATGAGCATACCGGCCCGTGCCCTTCGAATAGCCGTTTCGCCACAATCTGCGCCAGAAATATGCCTTATGTAGGTGTATTTTTGGATAATAGATGACCACCTTTATTCTGTAAGTGCGGAATGTTATGGTATTTGGCATAACATTCAGTGGGATGTGAAAGTTTGGGCAACCTTGTTAATCGTCATGATTTTCCTGTATAAATCGTTGGTTGTTACGACAAAAAATGTCAGTTAAATATATCATATAGACACACACAGTGATATTTGAGAAGTGAAATGAAGTTTATTAGATTTACAGAAAGTGTGCAATAATTGTTTAAACAAAATTAGGCAGGTGCATAAATTTGGGCACCACAAAAAAGAAATGAAATCAATATTTAATAGATCCTCCTTTTGCATAAATTACAGCCTCTAAAGGCTTCCTGTAGATTCCAATAAGCGTCTGGACTCTGGTTGAAGGTATTTTGGACTATTCCTCTTTACAAAACATCTTTAGTTCATTCAAGTTTGATGGCTTCCGAGCATGGACAGCTCTCTTTAAGTCACACCACAGATTTTCAATTATTGTCACGAGTTGGAGGTCCCAGGAGAGACCACCGCGTCGTCAAGCAATAAACAAACGGAAATCAGGTACAGACACACAAGAGTTTATTGCACAAACAAAAACCAGGGAAGGCAGCACAGACAAAACATGAGCTGTATGTACCGTCAGCACAGTGGGAGCAAACCCCCACTGCGCCACTGTCTAGTAATACTCCAGAGGGGCGTGACTAAGCAACTCCTGATATTCACTAGGGCCCCGGATGGTAGGGTTAGGCTTTGCAGCAGGAAGTTGCCAGGTTCCACTCCGGAGCGTGAACTAGACAGTGACAGCAGGAACGAATGGACAACAGGTACCAGAAGGTACCGACGGCACATAGGCATACATAACATAGACAGGCAAATACAAACAGGGCAACTAATAACACAAGCAGGAGTTCATAGCAAGGAAACAGGAGTGACAATGAGCAGAGAAGGACTTGCTCCACCAGTAGTAAACTGCATGGCCTTACCCATGGCACTCTGCTGCAAAGTAAGGTGCAGAAAGGGCTTGCTGAACAGAGACATGAATACACACAAGGTAACAAACATAACTGGCAGAACAGATAACAGAAACACAGGAAAGAGGACATCAATGAACAAGTAGGGAAACCCACAGAGCCCATGGGTCAGCAGCATGGGAGAGTGGGTACAAACAAGGAGCAGCACAAGACAACACACACCAGGAGAGCTGACACAGAACTGAGGAAACCTCAGCCTTAGGCCTCATGCACACGACCGTTGTGGGCATCCGTGGCCGTTGTGCCATTTTCCGTTTTTTTTCGCGGACCCATTGACTTTCAATGGGTCTGTGGAAAAATCGGAAAATGCACCGTTTTGCAGCCGAGACCGTGATCCGTGTATCCTGTCCGTCAAAAAAATATGACCTGTCCTATTTTTTTGACGGACAACGGTTCACAGACCCATTCAAGTCAATGGGTCCGTGAAAGAACACGGATGCACACAAGATTGGCATCCGTGATCCGTGGCCGTAGGTTACTTTCATATAGACGGATCCGAAGATCCGTCTGCATAAAAGCTTTTTCAGAGCTGAGTTTTCACTTCGTGAAAACTCAGATCCGACAGTATATTCTAACACAGAGGCGTTCCCATAGTGATGGGGACGCTTCTAGTTAGAATATACAACAAACTGTGTACATGACTGCCCCCTGCTGCAGGGGGCAGACCCCCCCTTCCTGTAGTTAACTCATTGGTGGCCAGTGGGCCCCCCTCCCTCCCCTGTAGTTAACTCATTGGTAGCCAGTGGGGCCCCCCCTCCCTCCCCTGTAGTTAACTCGTTGGTAGCCAGTGGGCCCCCCCTCCCTCCCCTGTAGTTAACTCGTTGGTGACCAGCCCCCCTCCCCTGTAGTTAACTCGTTGGTGGCCAGCCCCCCCTCCCTCCCCTGTAGTTAACTCATTGGTGTCCAGTGGGCCCCCCCTCCCTCCGCTGTAGTTAACTCGTTGGCGGCCAGTGGGCCCTCTCCCCTCCCTCCCCCTCCTAATTAAAATCTCCCCCCTATCATTGGTGGCAGTGGAGAGTACCGATCGGAGTCCCAGTTTAATCGCTGGGGCTCCGATTGGTAACCATGGCAACCGGGACGCTACTGCAGCTTACGCTACTGGTAAGTGACAGGTCTGTGCGGTGCATTGCCTAATGATCTGTCACTTACCAGTAGGAGGAGCTCCCGGCCGGACACAGACATCGCAGCTCGCAGGTAAGTATAATGCTTCTACAAATTGCTAAGTAACCATGGCAAGCGGGACTGCAGTAGTGTCCCGGTTGCCATGGTCACCGATCGGAGCCCCAGCGATTAAACTGGGACTCCGATCGGTACTCTCCACTGCCACCAATGATAGGGGGGGAGATTTTAATTAGGAGGGGGAGGGAGGTGAGAGTTAAAAACAGGCCACCAATGAGTTAAAAACAGGGGGCAGTCATGTACACAGTTTTTTAGTATATTCTAACCTGAAGCGTCCCCATCACCATGGGAACGCCTCTTTGTTAGAATATACTGTCGGATCTGAGTTTCACGATCTAGCTCATATCCGACAGTATATTCTAACACAGAGGCGTTCCCATGGTGATGGGGACGCTTCAAGTTAAAATATACCATCGGATTGGAGAAAACTCTGATGGTATAAAAGGGACTCCTGACTTTACATTAAAAGTCAATGGGGGACGGATCCGTTTGCAATTTCACCATATTGTGTTAACGTCAAACGGATCCGTCCCCATTGACTTGCATTGTAATTCAGGACGGATCCGTTTGGCTCCGCACGGCCAGGCGGACACCAAAACGAATTTTTTTTCATGTCCGTGGATCCTCCAAAAATCAAGGAAGACCCATGGACGAAAAAACTGTCACGGATCACGGACCTACGGACCCCGTTTTTGCAGACCGTGAAAAAATACTGTCGTGTGCATGAGGCCTTATATACAGATTCCATGGGTGCAGCAAAGAGGCCACACCCATAGAGCAGACAGAGAGGATTAACTCCTAATAGAAACCCATACAGAACCACAAATAACACAGAAACGAAACTTCAGCGAGGAGCGCCGAACGAGCAAGGACGGAAGGTCACAGCCAGAGATAGTGGCTGTGACAATTATATTCAGGTCTGGGGACTGAGATGGCCATTCCAGAACATTGTACTTGTACCTCTGGATTAATGCCTTAGAGGATTTTGAGCAGTGTTTAGGGTCGTTGTCTTGTTGAAAGATCCAGCCCCGATGCAGCTTCGGCTTTGTCACTGATTCCTGGACATTGGTCCCCAGAATCTGCTGATACTGAGTGGAATCCATGCGTCCCTCAACTTTGACAAGATTCCCAGGCCCTGCACTGGCCACACAGCCCCACAGCATGATGGAACCACCACCATATTTTCCTGTAGGTAGCAGGTGTTTTTCTTGGAATGTTGTGTTCTTTTTACTCCATGCATAACGCCCCTTGTTATGGCCAAATAACTCAATTTTAGTTTCATCAGTCCACAGCACCTTATTCCAAAATTAAGCTGGCTTGTCCAATTGTGCTTTAGCCCACCTCAAGTGGCACTTTTTGTGATGTGGGCGGAGAAAAGGCTTCCTCTGCATCACTCTCGCACACAGCATCTCCTTGTGTAAAGTGCGCCAAATGGTTGAACAATGCACAGTGACTCCATCTGCAGCAAGTTGATGTTGTAGGTCTTTGGTGCAGGTCTGTGGGTTGACTCTGACTGTTCTCACAATTCGTCGCTTCTGTCTATCCGAGATTTTTCTAGGTCTGCCACTTCGAGCCTTAACTTGAACTGAGCCTGTGATCTTCCATTTCCTCAATATGTTTGTAACTGTGGAAACAGACAGCTGAAATCTCTGAGACAGCTTTCTGTATCCTTCCCCTAAACCATGATGGTGGACAATCTTTGTCTTCAGGTCATTTGAGAGTTGTTTTGAGACCCCTATTTTGCTACTCTTCATTACATTAAAAGAGGAGGGAAACTTACAATTGACCCCCTTAACCACCTCAGCCCCCCTAGCTTAAACACCCTTAATGACCAGACCACTTTTTACAATTCTGCACTACACTACTTTCACCGTTTATTGCTCAGTCATGCAACTTACCACCCAAATGAATTTTACCTCCTTTTCTTCTCACTAATAGAGATTTCATTTGGTGGCATTTCATTGCTGCTGACATTTTTACTTTTTGTTATTAATCGAAATTTAACGAAATTTTTGCAAAAAAATGACATTTTTCACTTTCAGTTGTAAATAAAAAAAATAAAAAAACGACATCTATATATACATTTTTCTCTAAATTTATTGTTCTATATGTCTTTGATAAAAAAAATAATGTTTGGGTAAAAAAGAAAAATGGTTTGGGTAAAAGTTATAGCGTTTACAAACTATGGTCCAAAAATGTGAATTTCTGCTTTTTGAAGCAGCTCTGACTTTCTGAGAACCTGTCATGTTTCCTGAGGTTCTAACAATGCCCAGACAGTAGAAAAACCCCACAAATAACCCCACTTCGGAAAGTAGACACCCTAAGGTATTCGCTGATGGGCATAGTGAGTTCATAGAACTTTTTATTTTTTGTCACAAGTTAGCGGAAAATGATGATTTTTTTTTTTTTTTTTCCTTACAAAGTCTCATATTCTACTAACTTGTGCCAAAAAATAAAAACTTCCATGAACTCACTATGCCCATCACAAAATACCTTGGGGTGTCTTCTATCCAAAATAGGGTCACTTGTGGGGTAGTTATACTGCCCTGGCATTTTAGGGGCCCTAATGCGTGAGAAGTAGTTTGAAATCAAAATGTGTAAAAAATGCCCCGTGAAATCCGAAAGGTGCTCTTTGGAATGTGGGCCCCTTTGCCCACCTAGGCTGCAAAAAAGTGTCACACATGTGGTATCGCCGTACTCAGGAGAAGTTGGGAAATTTGTTTTGGGGTGTCATTTTACATGTACCCATGCTGGGTGAGAGAAATATCTCGGCAAAAGACAACTATTCCCATTTTTTATACAAAGTTGGCATTTGACTAAGATATTTATCTCACCCAGCATGGGTATATGTAAAATGACACCCCAAAACACATTCCCCAACTTCTCCTGAGTACGGCGATACCACATGTGTGACACTTTTTTGCAGCCTAGGTGGGCAAAGGGGCCCACATTCCAAAGAGCACCTTTCGGATTTCACGGGGCATTTTTTACACATTTTGATTTCAAACTACTTCTCACGCATTAGGGCCCCTAAAATGCCAGGGCAGTATAACTACCCCACAAGTGACCCCATTTTGGAAAGAAGACACCCCAAGGAATTCCGTGAGGGGCATGGCGAGTTGCTAGAATGTTATATTTTTTGTCACAAGTTAGCGGAAAATTATGTTTTTTTTTCTTACAAAGTCTCATATTCCACTAACTTGTGACAAAAAATAAAAACTTCCATGAACTCACTATGCCCATCACAAAATACCTTGGGGTGTCTTCTTTCCAAAATGGGGTCACTTGTGGGGTAGTAGGAAGAATTCCACGGCACATCCAAGGCATAAAATAAGACCAACTTTTATTCACCAGACAGCGACGTTTCGATCTACCTCTTGGGATCTTTCTCAAGCAGTGAAAGATCCCAAGAGGTGGATCGAAACGTCGCTGTCTGGTGAATAAAAGTTGTTCTTATCGCCTTCACAGCCGCTGGCACTCCACTTATACTAATCTACCGCAGTGCAGCTCCTCTTTCGCTTTATTTGTCACTTGTGGGGTAGTTATACTGCCCTGGCATTTTAGGGGCCCTAATGCGTGAGAAGTAGTTTGAAATCAAAATGTGTAAAAAATGCCCCGTGAAATCCGAAAGGTGCTCTTTGGAATGTGGGCCCCTTTGCCCACCTAGGCTGCAAAAAAGTGTCACACATGTGGTATCGCCGTACTCAGGAGAAGTTGGGGAATGTGTTTTGGGGTGTCATTTTACATATACCCATGCTGGGTGAGATAAATATGGCGGCTATAAATTGAGTGGCATACCGATTTGTTTCTGCCACGACTATGTCCAAGAGCTCCGCAGTCAAGAACAGCTAAAAAAAATCCCAGTGCCGAACCGTTCTGAGCTGCCTCAACCCGAACTCCAGACTGGGCGGTGAAAGGGGGAACTACAGGTGCGGCTGAAGTTGGGGACTGCCAATCAGGGTTTGCCAGCACCTCAGGGACTCTAGGGGCTCTACGGGCCAGCCCCACTCTTCTGCCCTTGAAGCGGATCCTGCGCAACCTTTGGTATAGCAACCCGGGGCCAGGTACGCCTGTTGGTATCAGGGACCTCAACCTCCTCATCCAAACTTTGGGTCAGACTGCCACTGCTTTCTACAGGTTCATATTCTGACCCGCTGGATTCGTCAGATGAGGGTTCCCATTCCTCATCCAACTGGGTCAGAAGCCTGTAGGCCTCTTCAGAAGAATACCCCTTGTTTGACATTTGGACTACTAAATTTAGGGGGTATTCCCTGAGACTATCCAAGGAAAAAAGCAAGCCTGTCTTACAAATGGGAGGCTAGCGAAGTGCCAGAGGCCACTGCGATTGATAAAAAATATCAAAACTGATTTTTTTTTATCTCTGCAGTGCTTGTAAAGTGATTGTGCAGTGATAAAAAAATAATATTTTTGTCACTGCGGCTAGGTGGGCGTTGGTGAACGCACATGTGGGCGACCGATCAGGCCTGATCGGGCAAACACTGCGTTTTGGGTGGAGGGCGAACTAAGGTGACACTAATACTATTATAGATCTGACTGTGATCAGTTTTGATCACTTACAGATAATATAAAAGTACAAATGCTGATTAGCGATACGCTAATCAGCGAATCAGTGACTGCGGTGTGGTGGGCTGGGCGCTAAATGATCGCTAACTACCTAACCAAGGGGCCTAAACTATCCTAAACCTAACCGTCAATACCAGTGGGGAAAAAAAGGGATCACTTTTTTCCCTTTCACTAGGTGATTGACAGGTGCGATCAAGGGGTTAATTGGGGTGATGTGGGGTAATCTGGGGGCTAAGTGTGCTGTTTGGTGTACTCACTATGATGTCTGCTCCTCTGCTGGAACCAACCGACCAAAAGGACCAGCAGAGGAGCAGAGAAGCCATTTAACACCTTATATTTATAAATATAAGGTGTTATATGGCTTGTGACTTGTTTTTTTGAAAATCTTCAGCTTGCCAGCGATGATCATTGGCTGGCAGGCTGATGATGTAATACCCCTCTAACTTTTGCCGGCCCGCGATGCACATGCGTGGGCCGGCTTTGAGCGCCATCTCGCGTCTCGTGAATGTAGGTCAGGGGTCTCTGAGCTTACTAAGCCAATTTGAGTTCCAATAATTAGTTCTAAAGGTTTTGGAATCAATAAAATGACAACAGTGCCCAAATTTATGCACCTGCCTAATTTTGTTTAAACAATTATAGCACACTTTCTGTAACTCCAATAAACTTCATTCGACTTCTCAAATATCACTTTGTGTGTCTCCTATATGGTATATTTAACTGAGATTTTTTATCGTAACAACCAACGATTTATACAGGAAAATCATGACGATTAACAAGGTTGCCCAAACTTTTGCATCCCACTGTAGTTCTGGGTGAATTTAGCCAATCATAATAAAGAAAAATATTACTTCTCCCACAGAATAGGATTTGCAAAAACATTACAAACTCATTTATAGTGACTTTTTGTATCTTGACCCCCTAAGGTGTTCATCTTGGAAAAAATTTGACTCTTTAGGCTTTTTTTTAACATTTTTGTAATAAATGAAAAAACTGCATGCATTTGTATATATTAAAAATGCCGATTTTCTTTTTTTTTTTTATGAAACCAAAAAGGAACTCAAATGTGTGCATTTGTATATTTTACACACACACAAAGTCCACTATACCATTCCTAAAACAATTTTTTATTTTTTTTTCTATTAAGGAAAAAGTGAGAAAATATGTATGTAATGGCTCATGCACATGACCGTATGTATTTTGCGTTCCGCAAAACACTGATCCTCAAAAATAAACGGATGACATCCATGTGACGTCTGTGTTGCATACGTTTTTTAGTGTTGATCACGAATATTCGAATTTAATAAGTTATAGCAATATAGCGAATATTAGGAAAAAAAATAATATAGAGCCATTTAGCTAATATAGTGCTATAGTCTTTTTTGTCTAATAGTTGTAATTTTTTTCTCATCTGAAGTTCAGATTGGAAAAAAATTACAACTATAAAAAAAAAGATTATAGCACTATATTAGCTAAATATTTGTTTTTTTTTTGAATATTCGCTATATTGCTATATATTACGAATATTTGAAAAAACTGTTATAGCAATATAGCGAATATTAAAAAAATCGAATATAGAGCAATTTAGCTAATATAGGGCTATAATCTTCTTTGTCTAATAGTTGTAAATTGAAAAATTTGCTATAAAAATTCGAATCCGAAAATTCGAATTACGAAAATTCGCATATTACACAATCATTACATTGCCGATTTTTTTCAATTTGCTAAATATCGCGAATTCGAATATGACCCCTGCCGCTCATCACTTACGTTTTTTTGCAGATCCATTGTAACAATGCCTGTCCTTGTCTGCAAATTGGACAAGCATAGGATATGTTATATTTTTTTGCCGAAGACTAGCGGACATATGGAAACTGAATTGACACGGGTCATTTACGTTTCAAGTGAATGGTTCCGCATACGGGCTGCAAAAAAACCCGGAAGGGACACAAAAAAATTACAGTCATGTGGATTAGCCCTAAGTGTGTGTATTTAGTTTGCTACACTATTGATCAAACTAGTAACTTTAGCTATAACTTTTTAGTTAACCCCTTCCCAACACAGTCAGGGAAAGAAGAGTTTAATTCACAGACTGCAGGCTCACAGTTAATTTTACAGTGAACAGGGGCATGCCCCTGATGCCTTTTTGACTTTATAGTGTGATGGATCACTGTTACTCCATTTCACAGTGATGTCACGCATGGAGACCACTTTGGCTGGTCTCCAGGATACTTACTATGACCACAGCTGTCTAATAACAGCGCGGCCACAGAGATCTGCAGCGCCAAGGGGCAAAAACCAACCTCCGCCGATCTGATATTGATGACCTATACTGAGGATAGGTCATCAATAGGGTTGAGCGAACTCTTGGAAGTTCTGGTTTGCCGGGTTCGGTCGAACTTCGCCGCAAAGTTCTGGTTCGGGACTTGACCCCGAACTTGACCCCGAACCCTATTGAAGTCAATGGGACCTGAAGGCTCTAAAAAAGTCAAAGAAAGAGCTATAGGGCTTCAAAAATAAAGTAAAATAGGGGAAAGAGCAGGACAATTGCCATGCCAACAAATGTAGATAGGGAAATAAATCAAAATAACATAGAATAAAAAAAAAAGTAAAAAATAATGATCTTGAACTAGAAGGCGGAGTTCAAAGTGGAGTAGGAGGTTGAGGAGGCGGTGGACGTGGCAGTGTAGGTGGAAGCAGTGGTTATGCAGGAGTAGCCAACACTATTTTTGTAATTTATCAATAATTTTTAAATAAATTTGGGAAGACCCCAAAACATTGGGAAATATAAAAAAGAAAATAAAGAGAACGTGCGCTGGAGTATAACAATGGCTGGGTGCGGCTGGTATACTTGTCTATTCTGCACAAGGTATGGACAAGTCCTGTGGGATCCATGCCTGGTTAATTTTAATGAACGTGAGCTTGTCCACATTGGCTCTGGACAGGCGACTGCGCTTGTCTGTGATCACCCCCCTGCCGTGCTGAACACACAATCGGACAATACACTGGCCGCAGGGCAGCCCAGCACCTCCAAGGTGCAAAGGGCAAGCTCAGGCCATGTGCCCAATTTGGAGAACCAGAAGTTGAATGGGGCAGACCCATCAGTCAGTATGTGTAGGAGTGTGCACACGTACTGTTCCACCATGTTGCTAAAATGCTGCCTCCTGCTAAGACGTTCCATATCAGCTGGTGGTGCTGGTTGTTGTGTGGTGCTGACAAAGCTTTTCCACATTTCGGCCATGCTAACCCCCCGTTCTGAGGTGCTAGCGGTGCCCCAGCTGCATTGGCGAATGGCTACTTCTTCCACCTGCTCTGCCTTCACCTTGTGCTTCCACTTAGCCCCCGGTGTCAGGTGGGAATGCCATCAGCAGTGTGTCTACCAGCATGCGCTTGTACTCGCTCATCTTCCAATCATGCTCCAATGATGGAATTAAGGATGGTAGGTTGTCCTTGTAGCGGGAATCCAGCAGGGTGGCCATCCAGTAATCAGCACTGGTTAGAATGTGGGCAACTCGGCGGTTCGTGCACAGTCACTGCAGCATGTAGTAGCTCATGTGTGCCAGGTTGCCCAGAGGCAATCTGTCCTCTGTGGGAGGTGTATCGTCTGTGTTCTCTGTATCCCCCAGCCATGCTCCAGTGATGCCCATGAGCTTCTTTGGGGGCCACCATGCTGTGAACACGGTTTCTCCTCCTCATCATCATCCTCCTCCTCATTCTCCAGAACTGTGTCTGGACAATTGTGTAACTGGCCTCTGTTGGTGCAGGAACCCACCCTCCGAGCCACTTATGAATGACTGGCTGGAAACCCTATGAAATGATCCCTCTTCCTCCTGTGCCACATCCTCTTCCATCATCGCCCGAAGCGTTTTTTCAAGGATACATAGAAGCGGGATAGTAATGCTGAGGACTGCATCATCGGCACTGGCCATGTTGGTGGAGTACTCAAAACAGTGCAACACGGCCCACTCGTTGGTGGTGAAGAGGTGCTGTTCCGCAGAGCGACTCCCCCGTCCGTGCTGCAGCTGAAACTCCACTATTGCCTACTGCTGCTTGCACAGTCTCTCCAGCATGTGCAAGGTGGAGTTCCACGTATGCGTATGAGGCAGTGAGCGAGAAGGCCAAAGTTATGCTGCAGTGCAGACAGGCGAGCAGCAGCAGGATGAGAACACCGAAAGCTCGCACAGACGGACCACACTTTCTGCAGCAACTCTGACATATCGGGATAATTTTTCAGCAACCTCTGCACCACCAAACTCAGCACATGCGCCAGACAAGTGATGTGCGTCAAACCGGTTAGGCCCGGAGCTGTTACGAGATTTTCGCCTATTATCGCACACCACCAGGCTGGACTTAAGGCTCAGTGGCACCAACCACTCATCGGTCTGTTGTTGCATGCCCGTCCATAGCTCCTGCGTGGTGTGGGGATTTTCCCCCAAACAGATGAGTTTTAAAACAGCCTGCTGTTGTTTCCCCCTGGCCGTGCTGAAGTTGGTGGTGAAGGTGTTACACTGACCAGATGAGGAGGCAGTAGAAGAGGAAGCGTAGGAGGAGGAGGAGGCAACAGGAGACAAAGAGAAACGTCCTGCAATCCTCGGTGGCGGAAGGACATGCGCCAAACTGCTATCCGCCTCAGGCCCAGCTGCCACTGCATTTACCCAGTGTGCAGTTAGGGAAATATAACGTCCCTGCCCGCGCTTAATGGTCCACGTATCGGTGGTCATGTGGACCTTGCCACAGATGGCATTGCGCTGTGCACACCTAATTTTGTCTGCCACTTGGTTGTGCAGGGCGGGGATGGCTCGCCTGGAAAAGTAGTGGCGGTTGGAACCACGTACTGTGGGACAGCCACCGCCATAAGTTTTTTAAAAGTCTGTGTCTCCACCAGACAGAATGACAGCATTTCAAAGGCCAGGAATTCTGAAATACTGGCATTCAGGTCCATGGATCGCGGGTGGGTAGGGGGGTACTTCCTCTTTCTCTCCAATGTTTGGGAGATGGACAGCTAAACGCTTCCATCGGACACTGTGGAGATGCTTGGTGACGGTGACGGACGTGGTGGCGTTGCTGCCACATCCTCTGAGACTGCAGCAGAAGAGGGACCAGGAGGAGCCTGAGATCTTTTGTGGTTTTTGAGGTGTTTATTCCACTACAGCTCGTGCTTTGCATTTAGATGCCTGGTCATGCAGGTGGTGCTCTGGTTTAGAACATTTATGCCTCGCTTCAGGCTCTGATTGCACAGCGTCCAAACCACTCTCGTTTTGTCGTCAGCACATTGTCTGAAGAACTGCCATGCCAGGGAAATCCTTGGAGCTGACTTTGGTGTGCTCAGTCCCTGGGTGCAGTGGGCAGTAGCAGGCGTACTGGCTAGGGGACGGCCACTCCGCTTTTGCACACTGCTCCCTCTTTTGCTGTGCGGCTGGTGCTGTGTGACCACCACCTCTTCTTTCAAACTGCACATGTCACTTGCATGACCTTGATTCCATGTGGGGTCTAGGACCCCATTATCCTCCACATCATCTTCCACCCAGTCTTCACCCCTGCCCTCCTTGCCGGTCTGCACACTGCAGAAATCTGCAGCAGTTGGCACCTGTGTTTCATCATCATCAGAGATGTGCTGTGGTGGTCCTCCCAAGTCCACATCCTGAAACATAAGTGGATGGGCATCAGTGCACTCAATCTCTTCCACTTCTGGAGCAGGGCTATGTGGACGGCCCTCGGAAACCCTGCCAGCATTGTCATAAAAAAGCATAAGAAACTGCTGCATGACTTGGGGATCAGACTGCTTGGCTGATTTGCAAGGGGGTGAGGTGAAAGACAGATGCCCATGGGCTGCAGGTGCCAATTATGCGCTTTCAGCAGTGGTAGACAATGTGAAGCAACTGGAGGAACTGTCAGCCACCCATTCTACTACCGCCTATACTTGTTCTGGCCTGACATCATTGCTTGTCTTTGAGCTCCATACTTGAATGCAACACACCTCTCCAGTACTTCTTGTGCCCTCCCCTCCTCATTTCCCGCATCACCTATACCCCCTGTAGAACCTTGATGAATTCTGCGCCTGGGGAGAAATGCGTTGGGACAGTGTAGGAGAGTTGTAGGGGGCAGATAGGGATAGGTTCCTGTTGTATAGTGATTATAGAGTTAGGGGTCTAGGTCATATTGTAGGGTAAGGGGATCCCTGGCTTGTTATTAATAATATAAATATATATTTACTACCTCTTTAAACTAAAAAATTCCCCTACATTTTTTTTATATATCTAATAACCTACCCAATTCTGTGCCCTTTTGTGTTATACTATGTCATTGTCAGTATCTTCATTCCCTTATTTTTAATGGTGGTTGTATTTGAGTTGGACCCCTGTGTTATTCCTTGTTTTTGACTTAGTATACATTTTAGAGAATTTTGAGTAGAAGCTACGTTTTAATTATTTGCACTTTGTGATATGCATTTGGTGCAATGAGGGCATCACTATTGCTCTTGTTACACCCAAGCTCCGATCCTTTCAGTAGATGGCCCCTCCTTGACTGCTTTGCCACTGCCTGGCCCTATCAATCAAAGGGCATAGAAATGAGTGGAGCTTTTGGATGCATCAAGAGCAAAGGTGATGCCCTCATTGTACCAAAGGGCTAATCTAAAAATTAAGAAAAAATATAACAAAAAAAAATACATAAAATACATTTTCACATTTTCACCCCTTGAACAATGGACTACTATTATGGCAGTGGGATGCTACATCTGGTGGAATACAACTTTTTAGAAAAGGGGCAGAATAGGCTAAAATAAAAAAAGAAGTCAGTGATTGGCTGCGTAGGCATTTCCTGACATTTCCTGTATGATAAGACTGTACTAGTAAGTGGAGACCAGAAGGAATCAGGTATTTGTTGGAACAGCAGTGGCAGGAGGTCATTGAGGTTAGTAATGCTTCTTTTATTTTAAAATTCAATTTCTTAAAAATTGTGTCCCTCTTAACAATCTCTACAAAGGCTTTGGACATTTATGGAGCCATTTTTTATGATTTATATGTATTTTTGACTCAAATAATATTCATAATTTTTATTCCAAATTTAGCTTCTATGTATGTTTTACTGTACATAGCAAGCTGCAGAATGTCTGAATGTGTCAGACTGACTCTCTTGTGTCTAGATTTGTATTCTTGATGAGACATTTACAGAGGACCTGTAACTACTTGTATTCCCTATGTAATAACAATTCTGCAGCATCTATTCTTATGACTCTATTTTGTGTCCTCCTTTTATTATTCATTCTACAAGTTTATACATAATTTTCCAGAAATTTGCAATAAAGGTGCAACTGAGTGTTGCAGATTGGGTTGTATGTGTATCCTTGAAAACTCTGACACTATAAACACTGATTGGATAATAGCAGACTGTGCAGAGACACACCCTAACTGGTAACACCCAGTTGGGCTGTTAGTGCTGGTTATTCATTCATAAATGGAACTTCCAGCTGCATTCTCTATGTTAGTACCGCTGGCTGTGGCTCCTGCTAGCAGATTACCTGTAGGGGTGTCTGACCTCCGCCAAACTGATTATGATGAACTGTCCTAAGGTCATCAAAATCAAAAGTCCTGGAAAACTCCTTTAACTATAGAATAAAAAGTACTTCTCATTTTTGCTAGTTTTTTTTAACCTGTTGGGGACACATGACGTCATGATGTCCCGGTACTTAAGGACACATGACACACCGGTACACAAATTGCTGCGTTTCCGGGTTATTCGGGTCTCTGGTGACCCGATAACCCGGAACAGGATGGTGATCGGTGGATCGGTGGTGTGATAATACACCACCAATCACCCTCCTGCGATCCTGAGAGGTGATGGTGACATCACCTCTCAAGATCGCTTCTGATTGGCTGCAGGGCGGACGGGAGGATCAAGTCATTGCAGCTCTCCTCTCCTCCTTTCTGTGTCCGGGAGCGAGGAGAGAGGAGCCTGCAATCGGATCTCCTGAACCAGCAATCCCATCTGTGCCCAGAACCCCCTTCTGACCCTCCACAGTGCCATCTAAAAGGTACTTAGGGAAAGGTTAGGGAAAAGTTAGGTTAGGCAGGGATATTCAGGGAAAGTTTAGGGAAAAAAAAAATGTTGGATTTTTGCATCACCCTGATCGGGTGTCTGGGGTCCACAGACCCCCCAGGGGTGCTGCAGCTTGCTCCACTGCTCTCCCCCGCCACACATTTTTTTAGGCGCAAGCATTTTTTTTATTTTTTTCTGCGTACGCAGACTGTGGCCGGCCCTCTTAGCGTCCAGCCACTGTTAGCGCATCGCACACCCCACTGCTGATCAGCTTCAGGTGGCTGATCAGCGAGTTTGAATCTTTTTTTTTTTTTTTTTAGGTTAGGTTAGGTTTAGGGATAAGTACACGAACACCCACCCGTACCCCACACACACACTCCCCTATGGCCCGCTGGATGTTCTCGGCCGAGGAGGCATACGCCCAGCTTGCCTCCGACTCCGAGAGCCCGAGTGAGGACGAGGATGACCCCACTTTCCTTTTGTCATCCTCGTCCTCCTCATCATCTAGCGATGATGATGAGCCCCCAAGGCGGTGGAGCAAGGGGACCGCCATGACAGGGACCCTATGGCCCACACTAGTACGAGCATTTCTGGGGCTTGTACTAGTTTTCAGGCCCACCAGATAAGTCCACCAGAGCCCACTACCGGTGAACTTGCATGGTGTACCCCGGAGCATTTTGAGCCTGTGATTCCTGATTTTGTTGGTCAACCAGGAATCCAGATTCCGACAGTGGGCTTCACTGAATATGAATATTTTAGTCTTTTTTTTTAGTGACCACTTTGTGAATCTGATGGTGGAGCAAACAAAGGTTCTTGCCCAACAGTTCATTGCTCAACACCCAGGCTCCTTTTTGGCTAGGGCCGGTGGCTGGACTCCGGTCAGTGCAGCCGAGATGAGGACGTTTTGGGGCCTTGTGTGGCACAGGGGTCTAGTAAAAAAAAAACTGTGTCAGGCATTACTGGAGTGGGGACGTATTCTACCAGACCCCACTTTACAGTACGGCTGTCACCGCCAGCTCTCTGAGAAGGTTTGGCTGACTTTCTTCTGTACCTCTTGCATGATGTTCTTTGTTTTGGTTTCACTTTGTCATCTCCTTTCCTTCTCCCAGCTGTCACTTGTTTGCACTGATTGCCTCCCTTTATATTCCCTCCCATACTGCCTCACTTTGCGGTAAATACTACTTCTTGGATTGAAGTGATCACTGCTGGAGACTTCTGTTACGGCTTGTTCAGATAAGTCCTTTCATGTATTGTGTTTCCTTGCTGGCTTGATTCTAGGTGACCCTGACTCCCTCCGTATTAAGTGCAGGGAGCCGGTGGTCGTGTCCCCTCACTATTATAGGGTTTCCAGGTATGCACTTTGGAAAAGGATATACCTGTTTTTGCTATTGATTCCGCTCCACTTTCTCAAAAATCGTTAAAGGGCATAGTTCACAATATCCGTTTGACTGTGGGTGATGCTCATGTTGAGGATATGTCATGTTTCGTCCTAAGTGGATTACCTGCCCCTCTAGTGTTGGGGCTACCCTGGCTCACTAAACATAACCCCACCATTGATTGGCAAGCAAGGCAAATAAATGGTTGGAGTGACTTTTGCAGAGAGAATTGCCTCACGGCGTCTCTTTCAGAGGTTTCTACCAATACTGTACCATCTTTTCTCTCTGAATTTTCGGATGTGTTTACCGAGAGTGGTGTCCAGGAGCTGCCCCCTCACCGGGAGTACAATTGCCCTATTAATCTCATCCCAGGCGCCAAGCTGACAAAATCACGTTTATACAATCTCTCCCAATCTGAAAGAGTCGCTATGCGTACTTATATCTCTGAGAGCCTGAGAAAGGGACACATCCGACCCTCAAAGTCACCTGTTGCTGCTGGTTTTTTTTTTGTTAAGAAAAAAGATGGTTCTTTAAGACCATACCTGGATTTCAGGGAGCTGAACTGTATCACAATTCGTGACCCATATCTGCTTCCTCTGATCCCGGACCTGTTTAACCAGCTTGTTGGGGCTAAAGTTTTTTCTAAGTTGGATTTAAGAGGGGCATACAACCTAGTCAGGGTCAGGGAAGGGGACGAATGGAAGACGGCCTTCAATACCCCTGAGGGTCATTTCGAGAATTTGGTTATGGCCTTTGGCTTGATGAATGCTCCGGCCGTCTTTCAACATTTTGTGAGCAGCATTTTTTATCATTTAATGGGGAAATTTGTACTGGTGTATCTAGATGACATTTTGATTTTTTCTCCTGATTTCAAAACTCATAGGGACCACCTACGTCAGATCTTGCTCATTCTGCAGGAGAATAAATTGCACGCTTAACTGGAAAAATGTGTGATTGCGGTTCCGGAGATTCAATTTCTTGGTTTTCTTCACTCCGCTTCTGGTTTTTGCATGGACCCTGAGAAGGTCCGCGCTGTGCTTGATTGGAAGCTTCCTGAGAATCAGAAGGCGCTGATGCGGTTTTTGGGTTTTGCCACTTATTACAGAAATATCTGTAAAGAATATCTGTAAAGAATATTGGATAAATGAGAACCTTCACAGACACTTATTACAGAAAGTTAATTTTGAATTATTCCTCTTTTGTTAAACCACTCACTGATATGACTAAAAAGGGGGTAGATTTTTCCTCCTGGTCGGTAGATGCCCTTAAGGCCTTTTCTAGTATCAAAGAGAGTTTTGCTTCCACTCTCATTTTGGTACAACCTGATGTCTCTCTGCCTTTTATTGTTGAGGTGGACGCTTCTGAGGTAGGTGTGGGTGCGGTCTTATCTCAGACCGTGTGCCTTTTTCTCAAGGAAAGTCTTTTGCTTTAAATAACCGTTGCCAGGAGTTCTCTGATAAGTCACCATTTTTTGGTGCATATGGGTTTCATCCGCAGTTTGGGACATTCTCTGGAGAGGGGTCTTCTGGTTTACCTGATGAGCAGAGATTTTCCTTGTCTTTGTCATTTATTTGGCAAAAGATTCAGGGTAATCTGAAGAGGATGAGTGAGAGATATAAGCGTGTGGCGGATAAGATATGTGTGCCTGGTCCGGACCTGAATGTGGGTGATCTGGTGTGGTTGTCTACAAAGAATATCAAACTGAAGGTTCCCTCCTGGAAGTTGGGTCCTAAGTTTATTGGGCCTTACAAGATCTTGTCCGTCATCAATCCCGTTGCCCTCTGTCTTGATCTTCCTCAGACTTTGAAGATCCATAATGTTTTTCACAGGCCCCTATTAAAACCTTATGTCCAACCCACTGTACCCTCCTCTTTGCCTCCTCCTCCGATTGTTGTTGATGGTAATCTTGGATTTCAGGTCTCTAGGATTGTGGATTCTCGCATTATCCGTGGTTCTCTCCAGTACCTCGTTCATTGGGAGGGTTATGGTCCTGAAGAGAGGATGTGGGTCCCAGTGCCGGACATTAAGGCCTCTCGTCTCATCAGGGCTTTCCATAGGTCCCATCCTGAGAAGGTGGGCTCTGAGTGTCCGGAGTCCACTCATAGAGGGAGGGGTACTGTCACCGCCAGCTCTCTGAGAAGGTCTGGCAGACGTTCTTCTGTACCTCTTGCATAATGTTCTTTGTTTTGGTTTCACTTTATCATCTCCTTTCCTTCTCCCAGCTGTCACCTGTTTGCACTGATTGCTTCCCTTTATATTCCCTCCCATACTGCCTCACTTTGTGGTTCACTATTATAGGGTTTTCAGGTGTCACACAGTCTAGGTACGATGGCATGCAATTGTCTACCTCTGAGACCTTTGTATGTGCTTAGCAGTCAGGGTGAGCTCTTAGGGTTTTACAGGGGTGACCTTTATGCTCCTTAGTTTGGGATCAAGCCAGTCGGATGTTTATCCATAACTACCAGCTATCTGCAACATCATCCGTGACCATGACATGTACTCGGTTTGACGCCATCCGTAAATGCCTGCATTATGCAGACATTTTTCGCCAGTCTGTTCCCTCTAAGTGGGCGAGGTATGGCGTGAAGCTGTACAAACTTTGTGAGAGTACCTCAGGGTACACTTACAAGTTTTGTATGTGTGAGGGGCGAGATTCCCGCATTCAACCCCCAGAATGTCCCCCCACTGTGGGTGTTAGTGGGGAAACTTGAGTGGGACCTTATGCACCCACTGCTAGATAAGGGTTACCACCTGTACGTAGATAACTTTTATGCTAGTATCCCCATGTTCCAGTCCCTCGCCGCCAGATCCACGTCCGCTTGTGGGACTGTGCGGAAAACTCAACGCGGCCTTTCTACCCACCCCTTCCAGGTACCTATCCCCAGGGGTGAGACCCGTGCCCTTACCAGTGGAAACCTGTTGCTGGTCAGATATAAGGACAAGAGCTATGTCCTTGTACTGTCCACAATCCACGACATCACCCCTGTCCCTGTGCGAGGTACTGCGGCAATGGTCCTCATGTCCGATTGTATCGTTGACTACAATCGGTATATGGGAGGAGTTGATCTCTCTGATCAAGTCCTCAAGCCATATAATGCCATGCGCAAAACCCAGGCATGGAACAAAAAAGTTGCGGTCTACTTGGTACAGGTTGCCTTGCACAACTCTTTAGTGCTGTCCCGGAGAGCTGGCAACACAGGAAAATTCCTTCAGTTTTATGAGGCAGTCCTCAAGGCCCTGATCTTTTCTGACCAGGAAAAAGCAGGCCGGAGTACCTCGGGAACTGGAGGCGCCCGGATCGTCCCTAGCCAACACTATCCAGATGTGGTCCTGCATACTGGAAAGAAGGGACAAACCCCAAAAAAGGTGCAGAGTGTGTCACAGGAGGGTTATACGAAAGGACACCACCACTCAGTATGACAGTGTGTATTATTGTTTGCTTCAGGGAGTACCACACTTCCATGGAGTACTAAATTTATAATCCCCTTCCCCAATTTTAATTTTATTTAGCCACTGACAATCGAAAAAAAAACTAAGGTTCTCAGACTTGAGACACAAACCCAAATATTTTTTTTTCAAAAATATTATTTTGTAAAACTAAAATAAATGAAAAAGTAGACATATTAGGTATCGCTGCATCCGTAAGAATCTGCTCTATAAAAATACCCCATGACCTAACCCCTCAGATGATCATGGTCAAAAAAATAAAATAAAAACGGCGCAAAAACAGCTATTTTTTTGGCAAATTTTCCATTTTAATCCATTTTTTCCAGTAACAAAGCAAGGGTTAACAGCCAAACAAAACTTGGCATTTATTACCCTGATTCTGCAGTTTACAGAAACACCCCATATGTGGTTGTAAACTGCTGTATGACCAAACGGCAGGGTGCAGAAGAACAGGAACGCCATATGGTTTCTGGAAGGCAGATTTTGATGGCCTTTTTTTGGCACCATGTCCCATTTGAAGAACCCCTGATGCACCCCTAGAGTAGAAACTCCATAAAAGTGACCCCATTTAAGAAACTACACCTCTCAAGGTATTCAAAACTGATTTTACAAACTTTATTTAACCTTTAGGTGTTCCTCAACAGTTTATGGCAAATGGAGATGAAATTTTAGAAATTCTATTTTTGGTAACCTTGCTTCACAAAAATGTAATATAGAGCAACCAAAAATCATATGTACCCTACAAATAGTCCCAACAAAACTGCCACCTTATCACATACTTTCCAAAATTGGGTAACTTTTATGGAGTTTCTACTCTAGGGGTGCATCAGGGGGGCTTCAAATAGGGACATGGTGTAAATAAACTAGCCCAGCAAAATCTGCCTTCCAAAAACCACACGGCGCTCTTTTCCCTCTACGCCCTGCTGTGTGCCCGTACAGTAGTTTATGACCACATATTGGGTGTTTCTACGAACTACAGAATCAGGGCAATAAATATTAATTTTGTTTGGCTGTTAACCCTTGCTTTATTACTGGAAAAATTGATTAAAATGGAAAATTTGCCAAAATTTTTTAATTCTTAAATGTAATCTCCATTTGCCAATAACTCTTGTGGAACACCTAAAGGGTTAACAAAGTTAGTAAAATCAGTTTTGAATACCTTGAGGGGTGTAGTTTCATAGATGGGGTCACTTTTATGGAGTTTCAACTCTAGGGGTGCATCAGGCGGGCTTCAAATGGGACATGGTGTAAATAAACCAGTCCAGCAAAATCTGCCTTCCAAAAACCACACAGTGCTCCATTTCCTCTACGCCCTACTGTGTGCCCATACAGTAGTTTACAACCACATATGGGGTGTTTCTGCAAAGTACAGAATCAGGGCAATAAATATTGAGTTTTGTTTGGCTGTTAACCCTTGCTTTGTTACTGGAAAAAATTGATTAAAATTGAAAATTTGCCAAAAACACCTAAAGGGTTAACAACATTTGTAAAATCAGTTTTGAATACCTTGAGAAGTGTAGTTTCTAGAATGGAGTAATTTTTGGGTGGTTTCTATTATGTAAGCCTCACAAAGTGACTTCAGACCTGAACTGGTCCTTGAAAAGTGGGTTTTTTGAAAATTTCAGAAAAATTTCAAGATTTGTTTCTAAACTTCTAAGCCCTGTAACGTTCCCAAAAAATAAAATGTCTTTCCCAAAATGATCCAAACATGAAGTAGACATATGGGGAATGCAAAGTAATAACTTTTCTTGGAGGTATTAGGCTACTTTCACACTAGCAGCAGGATGGATCCGACAGACTTTGCACCTTGTCGGATCCGCCCTGCCACTATTTTGCCGTGCCGCCAGACTGGCGCTTCGTCCCCATTGACTATAATGGCGGAACTCCGGTGCAGCATGGAGGTGCACGGCGAAAGGCCGCCAGACTAAAAGTACTGCATGTCTGACTTTTTAGTCCGGCGGCCTCTCACCGCGAACTGCCGTGCTGCGCCGGAGCTCCACCCCGTCCCCATTATAGTCAATGGGAACGGAGCGGTGGTCCGGCGGCATGGCAAAATAGCGGCAGGACGGATCCGACAGGGTGAACAGCCTGTTGGATCCGTCCTGCCGCTAGTGTGAAAGTAGTCTTACTATGTATTATAGAAGTAGAGATATTGAAATTTTTTAAATTTTTTGTAAATTTGCTATTTTTTTATAAATAAAAATGAATTTATCTGAGTCCATTTTACCAGTATTGTGAAGTACAATATGTGATGAATAAACAATGTCAGTGTGGCCTGGATAAGTAAAAGTGTTTTAAAGTTATTCACACATAAAGTGACACTGGTCAGATTTGCAAAAAATGGCCTGGTCCTTGAGGTTAAATATGGCCGTGTCCTTAAGGGGTTAAAGGTATTCATGTGATTATGTTGTATGAGGACATTTGTTGAAAACTGGATGTTGTTGATGCTATGAGTTTGATATATTTTAAAAAAAATCAAAGATTTTTCTCCCTACTGTATGACCTGGGTGGTGATACAGCTATGTACAGGAAAAATTAGTTCATGGACAGAAGTAAAAAGTAGTTTTAAATGGTCTAGGTTCAAGTGTACCACAAGGATCTATATTGGCCCCAGTTATTTTTCACGTTTTTTGTTAATAATCTTAACAAATGGATGGCATTGTCCAGTGATGGCTAACCTCCGGCACTCCAGCTGTGGTGAAACTACGACTCCAAGCATGCTCCAATCATTTCTAATGATTTCTGAGAACAGCCAAGCAAGTGTACATCTTGGGAGTCGTAATTTTACCACAGCTGGAGTGCCGGAGGTTAGCCATCACAGGGATAGTCAATTAAATGACATAGGACGTTTTTCTGTAGGTAATTTTGTAAAATATACCAGTTAACATCAGATTTTTGTTGTACTATCATGTGGCATGTGTAATTTGATTTTTGAAGCCAATACCAGGAGTATATTGTAAAGGCAGGGGAGGTGCATATCAAAGAAAGATTCTACATGTTCTCTTTTTTTAACGGACTGCTAGTTGTGACTTCAAACTCTGCATAAAAACCCAGCATCAAAATAGCACATGAGAAAGCTCTGTGAACAGCAACATATAATGCCAAGCAGTAGCTGCAAACAGGTTAAAAAAGAGACAGGAACTTGTGATTCTAAATACATATAATATTGACCCTATATTAGTCACTAATGTTGCTACATTTCCACCCAGGGATTTTGACATAATAAATGATATACCGCATTTTTCGCCCCATAAGACACATTTTTTCCACCAAAAGTGGGGTCACAGCACAGCCGACAGCAGGAAGAAGACAGAGAGCGCTGGAGGTGAGGAGCAGCGGTGTCCAGAAGCAGGAGAGGGAAGTGTTTTATTTTATTTGCTCTGTGGCACGGGGGCTCATACTGGGGGCATAATAAATGGCACTGGGGGCTCATAAATGGCATGAGGGGGGTCATAAATGGCACTGGGGCTCATATCTGGCATGGGGGCTAATAATGGGGGGTCATAACTGGCATGGGGGTTAATGGGGGCTCAGAAATGGCATAGGGGCTGATCTGAGGCATGGGGGGGTCTGATCTGAGGTCTTACTGTAGTCTTATTAACATTGGGAGTCTGATCTGAGGTCTGATTAAAGGGTTTATTAACATTGGGGTCTGATTGGGGCTGTCAGATGAGGTCTGATTAACATTGGGGGTCTGATTGCTGGCCTGATCTGAGATCTAATGAAAAATATTTTTTTCCTATTGTCCTCCTCTAAAACCTAGGTGCATCTTATAGGGGGCGAAAAATACGGAAGTTTGATTGTAACTTGATAAATAAAACTACCAGAAACTGCATATTGTGGGAATTACTTGTGAGAGGCAAAGCTGTTCAAAGAAGGACTCTACTACCACCTAGTGGTAAAGATGAGGAAATACTTCAGTGTAACCTCCTTCACATATATTTTTTTTTTCAACAATCAAGAATACAGAAAGGAAAATATGCCATAGACATATAGGACTATGAAACATGAATTATGTAAATACAGAAAAATTGCAATAGAACAGATCGGCATTGTTGTGATCACTGATCTAAGTAAATCATCCACCCAGAATATTAAAATATGAATAAGAGGGGCAAAAATACTTTACAGAATCAGGCCGACCTGGTAAACTCCTTTCCAGGGTAATCTCCAATCAACAACCCAAAAAACATATAGATAAACTTCGTTTGAGTGATGGTAGGATAGTCACTACACAGGGCCCGGTGGAGAAGGCCTTTCTTGATTATTTTACTGATTTGTATAAAGCTGATTCTAACATCACAGATGATAAGATAGATCTCTACTTAGATAGGATCAAGTTTCCAACTATTACTGAGTCGGAAAAGAAAGCACTAGAAATGGAGGTCTCAATGCAGGAACTTGAGGGAGCTACTAAACTATGCTCGGCTAACTCCACCCCTGGTTCAGATGGGCTTCCATATGAATTTTATAGCAAATATGGGGACTGCATTCTTCCCAGACTGTTGGAGGTCTTTGCTGAATCAGTGGAGGATGGGATGCTGCCAGATTCAATGATGGAGGCCATAATAATACTAATACCGAAAAAAAACAAGGACCCCTTAGAATTAGAATCATACAGACCAATTTCACTGCTCAATGCAGATGTAAAGCTCCTTGCGAGGGTCCTGGCAACAAGGCTTTCCAGGGTCATCTCCTCCATTGTCCATTCGGATCAGTGCGGCTTTATCCAAAATAAGGGTACACATCATAATTTACACCGGCTCTTCTCCAATATTCAGGCCCCGGGGGGGACTGCCCGCTCCATCCTGTCATTGGACGCCTCTAAGGCCTTTGACAGGGTGGAGTGGCGTTTCCTCTGGAAGGTTCTTGCAAGGATGGGCTTTGGAGAAAGATTTATACGCACTCTTAAGCTACTGTATAGATCTCCAAGGGCAAAACTGAGTCTTAATGGAATCCTGAGCGGCAGTATTGATTTAAAGAGAGGCACCCGCCAGGGCTGTCCACTATCTCCCCTGCTATTCGATATTTATATCGAACCCCTTGCGATGGCCATCAGGCAAGATGATCAGGTTAAAGGATTCGGTACGTTAGGAACACAAGACCGCATCTCATTATATGCAGATGATGTTCTGTTTTTTATAGATCATACGGAAACTACTCTTCCTAGGATCATTCATATGGTTAAATTATTTGGTGAGGTGTCTGGTCTTTGTATAAATTGGGCCAAGACCAGTCTGCTCCCAATAGACCCTCTGCCACAGAAGGAGGTTCCTGTTATACAGTTGGATATTGTTGATACTTTCCAATATTTGGGTCTGACTATATCGCCTCGGGTTGAAAATTTTCTACAACTTAATTTGATTCCCATAATAGTAAAGACCAGAGCTAAAATAGGAATCTGGCTGAAACTTCCCCTATCCAGAGCTGATCGAATCTCACTAGTTAAAATGGTGATATTACCACAATTTCTCTATGTGCTCAGGAATACACCTATTTGGATACATGACAAACACTTTAAACTTATTGAAAGAATAATTAATGATTTAATATGGGGAAGAAAGCGAGTTCGAATTAAGTTGGAATATTTGTATAAATCCGTGGAGTCTGGGGGTTTAAATCTCCCCTACTTTAAAGGGTACTTTATTGCAGCTCAGCTATTGTGGTGTTATGAATCAGAGAACAGCGCACTCTTGAGGAAGCTGGTAACTAGCCATGCTCATAATAATATTTTTACTTTGTTGGAATCCGGTTTATTGAAGAGTTATGAGCACGGCTATAGAGAAACTATTAATCTACTTTTGAAAATGTGGAATACAACTAGGACATGGTTGAAGGTTAAGGGTTCATTCACATTTACGCCTCTTTGGCATAATTTCTATTTACAAAGCTTAGATGATATTGCAGCTGACATATTTTGGCAGAAGAATAAAATCTTATATATTTCACAGGTAGTTAAAGATAGAGAAATTAAATCCTTTATAGAAATGACACATAATATAAGAAATCTTTCATGGTTTAGGTACCTTCAACTGCGATCTGTATTATCCAGTTTGGATGATAAGCGATTGTTGGATATAGATAATTTATCTTTTTTGAATGAGTGGGTAGGGGGTGCACTTGTTAAAATAAAGATTTCAAATATATATAAGTTATTACTTAAGGCACGGTTTAGTGATACACACTCACCAGGACAAAAAGCGTGGGAGGCGGATTGTCCGAATTTACAAGTAGAAGGTTGGGAGAATATTTTTGGGAATTTGGTTTCAGTATCCCAGAACTTCAACCATGTTTTAATACAATTCTGTATTTGTCACAGATTATATATTACTCCCTTATGGATGAATAAATGTGGGTTAAGAGATATGTCCAACTGCCCCAAATGTGACACTGTAGGAGCGGACTTCCTCCATATGATATGGACTTGTCCAGAACTCACAAACTACTGGAATAACATCAATAACTGTATTATCTACAAATTAAAAATTCGAATTCCTTTTGAACCACAAGTATTCGTGCTTAATGATCTTTCCAAATTAAAAAATCATAAGTACCAAAAGATTTTCCTGAGTAGAATATTGATGCTGGCTAGAGTACTGATCAGCCGGACCTGGTTTGCCCGTTCCACTCCAGACATCAACACATGGATAAACCTAACCGATAAGGTTAAAAACTACGAGAAAATTTTATATAAACGGAGGGAGGTTGAGGAACAGTGGAATAAGATATGGGATGGCTGGAAGATTGATTGATTAGTCGAGGTCAAGTTGGTTTATTTACGGGGGGCCTGCTTTGACGCACCACAGATTAGGGATTAGGGGGGAGGGAGGGGAGGGTTTTCTAAATGAAAGAAAAGATGAATTGAATAAATTATAATTATATATAATTAGTTGGGACACTAAGAATTGAGAGATTGTAAAAATGTCTGTAAAAAATGTTTTGTAGTGTTTTTCTAATAAATTTTTGAAGAAAAAAAAAAAAAAAAAAAAAGGAAAGTGAACTATGAAAATAAAATGCCACAAAATATGGAAAAAAAAAAAAAAAAAAAAATATGAATAAGAGATATGAAAGGAGATAGAAAGAATGTAATATCAGAGAGCATAGAAAAAAGAAGAACAGAGGGGGGGGGGGGGGAAGGAGGGGAGAGGGACTTATGAGTCCAAGAGATGTTCTGTATCTGTGGATATGGAATAGACATATAAGCTGCAGAGGACCGACCCTGTCATCCATTTCTTAATAGGAGGGGTGGACTCATTTTCCACAGACAGCACACATACCCATTGATTTTAATGTGTTCACAGATCAATAAATCATGGAAATATACACTACTTTGGTGTGATGCGGACTAAACATGCCCATTGAAGTCTATGGGTCCATGAAATACCACTGACATAACATGGATAGCATGCATGTTTGCTAAGTTTTTCACCAACTACTGGTCAGAGATGCTCTCTGGAAATTAATTTCCATCTGAGCAGTGTCCATGGAATACGAATGACACATAGAAGGCAATAAATGGACACACTTCATTTTTATTAACCCTTTCAGCCAAGAAGGGTTCCTCCCTGTCTTTCTGGGGCCATAACTTTTTTATTTTCCCATTTACATAGCTGTATTAGGGCTTGTTTCTTGTGGGAAAAGTTGCGCTTTCTAATTCCATTTAATATTGCATACGATGTAGTGGGCAGTTGGAAACAAATTCCCAATGGGGTGAAATTGGAAAGAAATGCCATTCTGCAACAGTTTTATGGATCCGTATAAGTTACAACTGAACTGTTACTTTCATTCTCCAGGTCAGTATGATTATGTTTAGTTTTTCTTGCATTTTAATACTGAAAAAAAACTTTGAAAAAAATGAGGCCTATAACTTTTTTTAGCTTTGTGTATGGAGCTGTGTGAGGGTTCACTTTTTTGCAGGGTGATCTGTACTTTTCATTGATACCATTCTGGGGTGTGTAAGACTTTTAAAACACTTTTTATTAATTTGTTTGTGGTACATGAAGCAACTAAAAAACATCATATTGTCCATATTGTCCATTTTTTTCCGCTTCGCCGTTTGCCATATGGGAAAAATATTTTAATATTTTAATACTATGGGCATTTTATGTACGCGACAATACCTATAATCTGTATTTTTTTTATTGTTTACATTTTTTAATTGACATTTTGGGGAAAGCGGGTGATTTGAATATTTTTTTTTTTTTTACTTTCTTGTTTACACTATTTTGTAGTTTCCATAACAAGCAATCATCAGATTGCTGCTCCCATACACTCCAATGCATTAGTATTGGAGTGTATGAGAATTACAATGTAATCTTACAGAGGCCTGCCAGAGGCACTAATGTGCGGCAGCTTCAGTCCATTCCAGAGGACTGAGGTGCCGCACAATGCCTCCAGCATACCCAATCTCCATCTTAGATTTTAGAGCATTCAGATGCTGTGGTTACATTTGACCACGGAATCTGAAGTGTTAAAAGTCTGCATTTGGCATTAACACCAGTCACAGACTTTGGCTGTAGGTGTCTGCAGTATTAAACAGCAGGCACCCCGCAGCTATGGCGCCCGCTGTACTCGGGAGCGGGTGCCATGTTTAAAGTCCCGGCCAGCGCCGTACATGTTCAGGCTGGTCAGGAAGGGGTTAATATTATATATATTATTATTTATTTGAAAGTGTAATTAATCCCATGGAGCTGTACATCAAAAGGGGTTACACATACATAATATAGGAATACAAATACAATAAACAAGAAACTATGAACAGACTGGTACAGAGGGGAAGAGCTGCCAGCAAGAGCTTACAATCCACAAGGGACCACGCGGACCAAACATGGATCCTTCATGGACATGAATGAAGGTTGGTATTTCTTGACACAAAAAATAAGCACCTTTATTTTTAGATCTGAAAACAAATTTGCTGACTACAGAATGTGATGTCAGATATGCAGTAGTAATTTGTCACAGTGCTCTCTGGTCATCACACTGATTTCATGCATTTTTATTCATTATATCTTATTTCATACATATTAGCTCCACTTTGCAACTATTAGGCCTTTTGCACACAACCGTATGGCTTTTTTTAGTATTTTGCGGTCCGGAAAAAGCGGATCCGCAAAAAATACGGATGACGTCCATGTGCATTCCGATTTTTGCGGAACAAAACAGCTGGCCCCTGATAGAACAGTACTATCCTTGTCCGTTATGCGGACAATAATAGGACATGTTCTAGCTTTGAACAGAACGGAAATGCGGAAACAGAAGGCATATGGAGTACCTTCCTTTTTTTGTGGATCCATTGAAATGAATGGTTCCGTATACCGTCCATATACGGAACGCAAAAAACGGCACGTAAACGGAAAAAAAATAAACGTTTGTGTGCAAGAGGCCTTAGGTGCAATGCAATGTAAATATGTTCAGCCCAATAGTGACATCTAGTGTTCAATAGTGATTACTGCAACTTTAACAAAAAATCCAACAATTTAAGTACATATGGAAGGTATTTGTCATTTGGGTGATTTTTTATATAACTGCATCCAATAATTTCCCTTGATCAATTGTGTAATATAATTTTCTGCTTGTATCAGAATATATAGATGCCATATTTCCAGCAGCTCATGACTGAAGGTATAAAATGAAAGAAGATTTTAAATATAGGGGGTGCAGGGGTAGCAAGTACATCCACACCTGGGTGCCATAGAGGTCCCAAAGCCTCTCTGTCACATAAAAAGACACCAGCATTCTAAAAGGCCCATGGTAGTTGGGGGCTCTGAAGGGGTCCAGGAGCTCCTAGTTCTCATTTCTTCTATGTAGGCATTATTGCTGACTCTGGTGTTGCTGGGATCCTACTGTGGCATCTGAAAGACCTGGTGCACAGGTCTAGACTGGCTCACAAAGGAACACATGAGCAAGGTGGGCCCCTAGCCCCCTAACCCCTTATAAGTGTCACATGACACAATTGACTGACTGAACTTCATATAGATAGGCAACGTACAGCATCTCAACCAGCCTATGTTCATATAAAAAATTTGGTAGATTAACAAACAACCCAGCTTATTATTATAGATGTGTTGGATGTCTGAGATGATTTCTAGGTACAGAGGTATGGCAGATGGTATCCTCCTTTCCCCATAATCAGTCATGTAGTCTTGTAGCGTTTTGCTGTCACTGTGTGAGGTAGTATGTACAGTGGACCCCCAGAATTTATTTTACTGGTGGGCCACTCTCTGCCAGAGTACACGTAGTAGTAATAATAATAATGCCCCTATAGTGCCCATACTAGTAATCATGTTCCTCAGAGCCCCCCAGTAGTAGTAAAGCTCTGCATAGTACCCCCTAGTAGTAATAATTCGCCCTATAATATGACAGTACATGAAATACCCCCGCTTAGTGCCTGCAGTTGAGCTAATGTCCCCATAATGTATGCCAGTATAAAATACCCCTATATAGTGCCCCAGTAAATGCCCTCATAGTGTTCCTCTCCCCCTTCCCCATAGTGTCCCCCATAATATGCCAGCAAAAAATGCCCCTTCTTAGTGCCCCCAGCAGATGCTCCTATAGTGCTCCTCTCCCCCATAATGTGCCAGTATGCCAGTAAAAAATGCCCCTTCTTAGTGCCACCAGATGCCACAATAGTGCTCCACTCCCCCATAGTGCCCCCAAATAATGCCACATAGTGCCGCTCTCCCCTATAGTCCCTCCCATAATGTGACAGTAAAAAATTCACCCTTAGTGCCTCCAGATGTCATAGTGTCCCCCATAATGTGCCAATAAAAAAGGACCCTTTAGAGCCCCAACTTCCCCATAGTGCCCCCAAATAATGCCCCTATAGTGCCAACAGATGCCCCATAGTGCCGCTCTCCCGTATAGTGCTCCCCATAATGTGCCAATAAAAAAAGCCCTTTTAGAGCCCGCAGATGCCCCATAGTGCTACTCTCCACATGGTGCCCCCATAATGTGCCAGTAAGAAATGCCCCCATAGTGCCCCCCCCAAAAAAATGTGCAAGAAATAAATGCCCCCAGAGTGCCACCCCCCAAAAAAGGGGTTGTAAGAAATGCCAGATGCCTCTATGGTGCCAGCTCCCCCCGCAAAGAAAAAAACAAAAACAAAAAACTAATACCTAACTTACCTCCATCAATAGTGATGCGATGCAGGCCTCTTCTGGCCTGTGTCCCCCGCTGTGTGCTGCCCGGCTCAGGCTGCACGATAATAATGAAGTAATCGCGCCGCCTGAGCCGGCCTCTGATAGTCTGCATGCATTAGTGCCTGTGGCCTATCAGAAGAACAGGGAAGGGAGACGCCTCCCCCTCCCCTGCCTTGCCGCAGCACAGGCATCTGTATCGCTGTCCTGAGGACGGAGATACAGATGAATATGGAGATGAGCGCTTCCACAATGGAAGCACACATCTCCTACTGCCCCCCCACCACCGCTGGCAACTAGAACCAGGGCCGCGCCACGCTTGTGGTGATCGGCGGTGAGGCCCTGAGGAATATAAAAATAAGGAAAAATTATTTGTTAAAGACAGCCCAGTGGCCGTTTTTAACATGCTTTAAGGCTGCCTGGGGGGCAATTGGCTCCCTGCCCCCTTCCCAGCCCTCCCCTGACTGTAGTAATAGGCAATGTTAAACTGTAAATTCATTCATCCAGGCTGTAGTAGGGTACTTACTACTAACTTCCATAGCAGGCAGGCGGTCGGGCGGTCGGGAGTTGGCAGCGTAACTCACTACGTCACTCTCCTGCTCTGCCCACTTTATGAATGAAGCAGGCGTCTGACGTAGTGAGTTACGCTGCCGGCTCCCGCCCGCTCGCCCGGCCTCCTGCTTGCTATGGTAGTTAGTAGTAAGTACCCTACTACAGCCTGGATGAATGCATTTACAGTTTAACATTGCCTATATGATTACTACAGTGAGTGGGGCCCGGTGTAGTAGAATACAGTGACTGCACCGGGCCCCGCAGCCATTGCAAAACAAGATTCCGACCCCCCTGTATTGGGGGTCATTCACTACACAGGGACACTGTTATGGGGGGGATCTGTGGATGACACATAGCATAAGATGCTATGTGTCATCCACAGATCCCCCCATAGCAGTGTCATGCCATCCCCAGATGCCTCCATAATAGTGCCAACCCCTAGATGCCCCCATAACAGTGCCATCCCCAGATGCCCCTATAACAGTGCCATCCCCAGATGCCCCCATAACAGTGCCATCCCCAGATACCCCCATAACAATGTCATCCACAGATGCCCCCATAACAGTCCCATCCACAGACCCCCATAACACTGTGTCATCCACAGATCCCCCATAATAGTGTCATCCACAGACCACCATTAGATCAAAACCCACCAAAAGCACACCTTTTGGTAAAAAAAAAAAAGTTTTTCTTATTTTCATGCTCAAAAACCTAGGTGCGTCTTATGGGCCGGTGCGTCTTATAGGGCCGAAAAATACGGTACTTCTGTCTATCTACAGTATCTATCTATCTCATATCTATCTATCTATCTATCTATCTATCTATCTATCTCATATCTATCTATCATCTATCTACTGTAACTATCTGCAATGGGCGCCTCCCCCTAGGGCCCTCTATATAACGTCTCAGGTTTAGGAATGCTGAGTGGTATAGTGGGGCCTAAAATGTCTCTCTATGTGTGTCACAGTGCTCCTACCTTGATACCGCTGGACCCCAGGCTTTGGCTCTGAAGCAAACAAAAAGGGGGAATAAAAAGGGGGACTTTGTCTTGGTCCTAGCAGGCTTTAGCATTAAACTGGCAGGCAAACTCGACTTTGCTACATCTGTTTCTCTCTGGCTCTGCTGTACTGACAGGCTGACTCTATGACTTTGCTTCTTCTTGTATGCTGCACTTCTCTTGTATGGTCTGTCTCTAGATTAGGCCAGGGAACTTTCCTCCTGGCTCCTAAGGCTCTAAGCTTTGGCCTCCATGGCCAGCAGAGGGTGCTCTGGCTGGCTTGGGCACGTCCAGCAGAGACGTACCCTTCACACCTGTACCCTAGCAGGGGATAAGCTAGACTAAACTCTCACTGGTCCCCACCCTTCCTGAAGGAAGTGGGACTAGCCCACTCCTCCACAGAGAGAGGGGGTTAGAATGGAATGGAAGGTTCCATTCTACCTAACTGCAGCTCTGCCGTGTTCACTGCCACCTGCTGGTGAACCAGGCTTATTACGTTAAATAAACAGTTGCATAACAATATTAGGAATGCACAGTGTGGAGGACCTGGAATAAAATGCACAAGATGACATGAAGTTAGACCAATAAAGACAGTAGCAAGGTGAAGGAGTGGTAACATCACTCTGGGGTGTTACATATCTATAATCTATCTACATATAATTATCTGCCTATCTATCTATTATCTTTCTATCTATCTATCTGCCTATCTATCTATTATCTATCTATCTATCTATCTATCTATCTATCTGCCTATTTATCTATTATCTATCTATCTATCTATCTATCTATCTATCTTAAAAGCTGTTTATCTTTGTATCTTGAAGCTAAAACAAACACAAATAAATTCAATGTCACTTTGCAAGTGTCACTTATTACTTTTGTCTTTTAAAATGACTGCTAGCTACAGTTAGAGAAGTAAACTATGTCATGCTTACTATATCCGTACCCGTTCCAGCACTTATTTTACTGCTGTCGATTACAAAAAGCACAGTTGCTTGGATTGATTGGATAGCCGTGCCTTCATTACCCACATCTGACCTCTCAGTAATGTGCATGGGTTACAACATAATTATTTGGAGTAATATGTAGATAAGGGTTCATGCACATGACTGAAGGCTTTTTGCAGCCCACAAACTGCGAATCCACAAAACATGGACACCTGCCGCATGCAGTCCGCATTTTGTATATCTGCAAAACAGGGATACCGTTCATGTGTGTTCCGCATTTTGCGGAACAGAACATCCTGGCCTCTATAGAACAGTCCTATACTGTCTGTCAAATGTAGAAAAATAGGACATGTTTTATATTTTTGTGGGTGCCACAGAAAGGACATATGGATGCAGACAGCACACGGAGCGCTGTCCGCATCTTTTGAGGCCCCATTGAAGTGAATGGGTCTGCATCCGACCCACACAAAATACCGATTGGATGCGGTAAAAAAAACATGTTGAGCCTTAAATGTGTAGGTTATTTGCTCGTTCCACGGCTGTTTTCAGTCAGGAAGACATTTAAGAAATACTGGTAACCCAGTAACAATGGATGATTTTGCTGCCATGCTCATATTAAACCAAGATAAACAATATGTTAGGTAAGTACAAGAAGATAAGGTATGTATTAAAGGGGTTGTCTGGGCTTTTACTATTGATGACCTATCCTTAGGATAGGTAATCAATATCAGATCGGCAGCGGTCCGACACCCGGCATCCCCGTCGATCAGCTGTACGCAGAGGCAGCGAGCGCAGTGCGCAGGTGCCGTCTCCCTTCTCTCTTCCTGTCCGCTGCTGTGGTCTATGGTCTTTGCCATAGACAGCAGTGGTGAACAGAAAGAGAGATGGGAGATGGAACGTGCGCACTGCATGTGCCGTCTCATCATACAGCTGATCGGCGGGGATGCGGTGTTGGATGAGGTGTCGGACCGCTGCCGATCTGATATTGATGACCTATCCTGAGGATAGGTCATCAATAGTAAAAGCCTGGACAACCCGTTTAACCTAAACATTTGAAGATGGTTACCAGTTTACAATGGATATGACTAGAGATGAGCGAATCGAAGTTGATGAAGTGGAGTTCGATCCGAGTTTTGTCCCGAAGACGAATTTCCTCGTGGTTCATGGTAACGAATCAAATTTTTTCTAAACTGGCTGATGCACATGTTACAAAGTGAAAGTAAGAAGCTTGGTAATGAGGGAGCACCCATAATGCCGTACAGCCAGCCAATCAGCAGATAGCCAGCCCATGTGATGTCACAGTCCTATAAAAAGTCTCAGCCTGCTAGGTCTCTGCCATTTTACAGTGAACTTAGTGCAGGGAGAGACCTTGCAGGCGCTTGGGACAGTGGTAGGAAAGACTTTATTCCCCAAAAATAACTACTGAGCAGTTCAGGGAAAGATTACTCATAGTGTAGAGAAAGGAAAGGGAAGCATTATCCACACTGTAGGGAGAGAACAGGGTCCAATAGGAGAGTATAAAGCCTGGGTAATAGGAGCAATTCTATTACACCTAATTGGAGTTAGTAAAAGTGATCTATTACAGGTCCTTCTAAAAAAAAATTGCATATTGTGATAAAGTTCATTATTTTCTGTAATGTACTGATAAACATTAGACTTTCATATATTTTAGATTCATTACACACCAACTGAAGTAGTTCAAGCCTTTTATTGTTTTAATATTGATGATTTGGGCATACAGCTCATGAAAACCCAAAATTCCTATCTAAAAAAATTAGCATATCATGAAAAGGTTCTCTAAACGAGCTATTAACCTAATCATCTGAATCAACTAATTAACTCTAAACACCTGCAAAAGATTCCTGAGGCTTTTAAAAACTCCCAGCCTGGTTCATTACTCAAAACCGCAATCATGGGTAAGACTGCCGACCTGACTGCTGTCCAGAAGGCCATCATTGACACCCTCAAGCAAGAGGGTAAGACACAGAAAGAAATTTCTGAACGAATAGGCTGTTCCCACAGTGCTGTATTAAAGGCACCTCAGTGGGAAGTCTGTGGGAAGGAAAAAGTGTGGCAGAAAACGCTGCACAACGAGAAGAGGTGACCGGACCCTGAGGAAGATTGTGGAGAAGGACCGATTCCAGACCTTGGGGGACCTGCGGAAGCAGTGGACTGAGTCTGGAGTAGAAACATCCAGAGCCACCGCGTACAGGCGTGTGCAGGAAATGGGCTACAGGTGCCGCATTCCCTAAGTCAAGCCACTTTTGAACCAGAAACAGCGGCAGAAGCGCCTGACCTGGGCTACAGAGAAGCAGCACTGGACTGTTGCTCAGTGGTCCAAAGTACTTTTTTCGGATGAAAGCAAATTTTGCATGTCATTCGGAAATCAAGTTGCCAGAGTCTGGAGGAAGACTGGGGAGAGGGAAATGCCAAAATGCCTGAAGTCCAGTGTCAAGTACCCACAGTCAGTGATGGTCTGGGGTGCCATGTCAGCTGCTGGTGTTGGTCCACTGTGTTTTATCAAGGGCAGGGTCAATGCAGCTAGCTACCAGGAGATTTTGGAGCACTTCATGCTTCCATCTGCTGAAAAGCTTTATGGAGATGAAGATTTCATTTTTCAGCACAACCTGGCACCTGCACACAGTGCCAAAACCACTGGTAAATGGTTTACTGACCATGGTATTACTGTGCTCAATTGGCCTGCCAACTCTCCTGACCTGAACCCCATAGAGAATCTGTGGGATATTGGGAAGAGAAAGTTGAGAGACGCAAGACCCAACACTCTGGATGAGCTTAAGGCCGCTATCGAAGCATCCTGGGCCTCCATAACACCTCAGCAGTGCCACAGGCTGATTGCCTCCATGCCACGCCGCATTGAAGCAGTCATTTCTGCAAAAGGATTCCCGACCAAGTATTGAGTGCATAACTGAACATAATTATTTGAAGGTTGACTTTTTTTGTATTAAAAACACTTTTCTTTTATTGGTCGGATGAAATATGCTAATTTGAGATGGGAAATTTGGGTTTTCATGAGCTGTATGCCAAAATCATCAATATTAAAACAATAAAAGGCTTGAACTACTTCAGTTGTGTGTAATGAATCTAAAATATATGAAAGTCTAATGTTTATCAGTACATTACAGAAAATAATGAACTTTATCACAATATGCAAATTTTTTTAGAAGGACCTGTACTACAGATTTTAGGTTGTTTTAAAGAGCAATTGCAATGAATCTAGAATCTTTCTTGGGTTGAAAGTGTAGTTGATACAACCAGTTTTGGGGTGTGTTTATTTCATATACAGTATAAAGTATATAGTGTGTAACAGAACAGGTTCTGTAGAAATCTATGTGGAATCAGACGACAGTGTAAAAGGAGTGCGCCTTTTCTTGACGCTAACATTGACCTGTAAGGCTGAGTTCACACTTGAATTATTTGGTCAGTTTTGGCCCCGTAACTGACCAAATAAGTGAAGTGTGCATAGATTCTAAGAGCGATGCCTGTCATCTGCATGTCATACTGACTCACAGTACTGTTTCACTACCACAGCAGACTCACTATGCGAGTTACTGCAATGCACAGTGTTCTACACCAATACACAGGCTCTCTGCAGCCAGGAAATAGAAGTTTTTTAACGTGATTCATCACAAATAAATTTGGATTGAATTGAATCTTTTTGGGAAATTTGGCAAACCGTACAAACCAAATTTTTAAGAAATTCGCTCATCTCTAGATATGACTAGTAATAAAAGGGCATTTCACTTATTATGTAAAACAATTGTCTACTCTACTTTAGGTTTCAATTCCTCGCCATTTTCACGATATATCAGTTTATTAACACATTCTTGATCAGATACAGATTGGGAGAATCGCTGCTGATAAATGTGCTGCTCATGTGTGTGGTTTGTTAAATTATTTCTGTAACCAAAAAATTGTAATGGTTAGGACAGGTGAAAGGACTTTGGTTTAGAATATTTCATTTTATCTCAGTACTCCCAGACATTCCTTATAGTAGTCCCAGAAGCCATCCATGCACTGTAGCACTTAGGAGTCTTCTCGATGATATTGCCAACCTTAGGAGTCCTCTGTATGCAAATATCCCTGGACAACACCACCCATCTCGTTATTGATAACTAGCCAACAACGTCAGCAGCCTTCCTTCAGACCGGCAGGCTAACAGGAATAATTTATAACTAGAAAAGCAATTTATGGGGAAATTGTGTGACGTGTTCTTGCCTCCACCAGTAGTCTACCACTGGAGTGGGCGGAGTAACTGGGTGGAGTGGCTTGAGTAACTGTTATGTGGTTGGAGTGACTGAAGTAACTGTGGAAAGGTTGGACTGGGCAGAGTAACTTTATGGACTGGGCAGAGTAACTGTGTGGAGTGTTTGGAGTGAGCAAAGATAGTAAACATTACACTAACTAATTGATTGATCAAATTTAAAAAGTTCACATGGCAAGCTTGATAGAGTGAGATAACTTTTATTTATTTATATTCCACATTTAATTGCAATGTTGTTGCTCAAAGTGATTCACAGTTACATTAAACCCTTAAGGACCGGGCTCATTTTCACCTTCAGGACCAGGCCATTTTTTGCAAATCTGACCAGTGTCACTTTATATGGTGATAATTTTAAAACGCTTTGACTTATCCAGGCCATTCTGAGATAGTTTTTTCGTCTCATATTGTACTTCATGACACTGGTAAAATGGAGTAAAAAAATTAATTTTTATTTATAAAAAATATCAAATTTGCCAAAAAATTTGAAGAATTAGTAAATTTCCAAGTTTCAATTTCTCTACTTCTATTATACATATTAATACCTATAAAAATAGTTATTACTTTACATTTCCCATATGTCTTCTTCATGTTAGGATCATTTTGGGAATACCAATTTTTTGGGGGGACGTTACAAGGCTTAGAAGTTTAGAAGTAAATCTTGAAATTTCTCAGACATTTTCAAAAAACAACTTTTTAAGGACCAGTTCAGGTCTGAAGTCACTTTGTGAAGCTTACATGATAGAAACCACCTAAAAATGGCCCCATTCTAGAAACTACACCCCTCAAGGTATTCAAAACTGATTTTTACAAATGTTGTTAACCCTTTAGGTCAGGCATCCTCAAACTGTGGCCCTCCAGCTGTTGTAAAACTACAACTCCCACAATGCCCTGCTGTAGGCGAATACCTGTAGGCAGTTCGGGCATGCTGGGAGTTGTAGTTTTGCAACAGCTGGAGGGCCACAGTTTGAGGATGCCTGCTTTAGGTGCTCCACAAGAAATAATGGAAAATAGAGATACAATTTAAAAATTTCCCTTTTTTGGCAGATTTTCCATTTTAATTTTTTTTCCAGTTACAAAGCAAGGGTTAACAGCCAAACAAAACTTATTATTTATGGCCCTGATTCTGTAGTTTACAGAAACACCCCATATGTGGTTGTAAACTTTTGTATGGGTACACGGCAGGGCGCAGAAGGAAAGGAATGCCATACGGTTTTTGGAAGGCAGATTTTGCTAGACTGTCATTTTGGACACCATGTCCCATTTGAAGCCCCCCTGATGCACCCCTAGAGTAGAAACTCCATAAAAGTGACCCCATCAAGGTATTCAAAACTGATTTTACAAACATCGTTAACCCTTTAGGTGTAACACAAGAGTTATTGGCAAATAGAGATTACATTTCAGAATTACAATTTTTGGACAAATTTTCCATTTTAATTAATTTTTTCCAGTAACAAAGCAAGGGTTAACAGCCAAACAAAATTCAATATTTACTGCCCTGATTCTGTAGTTTACAGAAACACCCCATATGTGGTTGTAAACTGCTGAACTGGCACACGGCAGTGCGCAGAAGGAAAAGAATGCCATACGGTTTTTAAAAGGCAGATTTTGCTAGACAGTTTTTTTGGACACCATGTCCCATTTAAAGCCCCCCTGATGCACCCCTAGAGTATGTATAGACAACCGCCACCTACAACCATGACTAAATACATGTGAACCTACAGTCGTGAACCATTATACCTCGATCCTGTAGTTGTGACAGGACTAATGACCCTGGACGTGGACTACAGTCGTGTTAGAGCTTGCCAAGCTGAGCCTGTAGTTGCGACGGAACTAGAAATTGAGTCTGAAGACGTGACAGACATATCAATGCTGTGCTTATAGTCGTGACAGGAATACACCTCGAGTCTGCAGTCGTGACAGACATTGCAGTGTTTCCTGTAGTCGTGACAGACATTGTTTTTCTTTTTTATGCACAATACACCTGAAAGCAAATGGATGGGATTTCCTGGCGATGCTGCTGAGCTGCAATACCAAAAATGCCCAGCAGATAGCGCCTGCACACAATGTCAGCTGCGACGAGCACTGAGAAAACAAAAAAAATACCCGTCTGTGCCTTAACTGCGCTGCTGCACGTGACTGGCAAGTAATGATTGCTTGCCACCGCCAACCCTTGCCCATTCCACATTTTACAGTCCCTTGCCGCTTTCTTCTTTTCCTCTGTGAAGCAGAGTAGTGTGCAGATGTCGGTCTTCGTTGGTCCTGACCCTGCACACTACTACGCATGCGCTGGGACTGCCAGCCGTCTTCTCAGTGTACAGGCTTCTGTACAGGCGTGATGTAAGCACTTTGTACGAGTCACAGCATAGTGATCACTCACAGAGGCAGAGGCACTTGAGGAGCGCTGTGGCTGGTACTATTATTGGGCGCTGTGGATGTCACTGTTATGGGGCGCTGTGGAGGTCACTGTTATAGGAGCACTATGGATGTCACTGTTATGGGGCGCTGTGGATGTCACTGTTATGGAGACATGGTGGCTGTCACTGTTATGGGGGCGCTGTGCATGTCACTGTTATGGGAGCCATGTGAATGTCACTGTTATGGGAGCCCTGTGGATGTCACTGTTGAGGGGGAGCTGTGGAGGCCACTGATATGGGAGCACTGTGGCGGTCACTGTTATGGGGCCACTGTGGAGGTCACTGATATGGGAGCACTGTGGATATTACTGTTATGGGAGCCATGTGAATGTAAATGTTATGGGAGCCATGTGAATGTCACTTTTATGGGAGCCCTGTGGAGGTCACTGTTAGGCTACATTCACACGACCGTATGTAATCCGTTCCGTTTTGCAGATCCGCAAATAACGGATCCCCATGTCCGCAAAAAACGGAAGAGTGGCTTCCGTATGTCATCCACAAAAAACGGTCCGCAAAAAACGGATGAGTATAAAAAAAGTATTAAAAAAAAAACCCTGAGGGCAGAGCCTTCATTAAAATATTTAAATAAAAAAACTGAAACGGATCCGCAAAAATCGGATGACATACTGGAAACCATTCCGTATGTAATCCGATATTTGCGGATCCATTAACTTCTATGGGTGAGCGGACCGATTTCTACGGACAATAATAGGACATGCTTCATATTTTTGCGGTGGATAAAATCGGAAACACGGTGGCGGACAACATACTGAATGTTGTCCGCTAATTTAATTCACCCATAGGAATGAATGGGGCCGATTTTATTCCGCAAAATACGGAACGGATGCGGATCGGACGCGGAAACAAATAATACGTCTGAATGGACCCTTATGGGGGAACTGTGGAGGTCACTGTTATGGGGGGAGCTGTGGAGGTCACTGTTATGGGGGGAGCTGTGGAGGTCACTGTTATGGGGGGAGCTGTGGAGGTCACTGTTATGGGGGGAGCTGTGGAGGTCACTGTTATGGGGGGAGCTGTGGAGGTCACTGTTATGGGGGAGCTGTGGAGGTCACTGTTATGGGGGAGCTGTGGAGGTCACTGTTATGGGGGAGCTGTAGATGTCACTGTTATGGGGCCACTGTGGAGGTCACTGTTATGGGAGCACTGTGGATGTCACTTATGGGGGCCCTGTGGATTTTACTGTTTTAGGAGCTCAGTATGAGTTATAGGGCTCATGCAAACAACCGGAATCGGCTCAGGAATCATGGTTCATGTGTCAGCCATATTTTTCCCCCGACCTAAACTGACTGTATGGTAGAAATTTATGATACAACCAACAGCAGGGCAAATGTAGTGCACTCACCTCATCATGTTCATACCCCCAGATCAGATAGATACTGGCTGTATCATACACTGATGTCATACAATCAGTTCTGGTCATGAGACTGTGGTCGGCCTGAGAGATGCGGTGACACATAGACCCAGGGGCGTACCTAGAGCATTTGGCACCCGGGGCGAACCCTTTGTTTGGCACCCCCCCCCCCCCCCAAGAAAGTTAAGAAAACATGCACAAACTTTTTTCAATGTTTTCAATAATATTTATTACAAAACATTCAGACATCCGCATGTGTTTTGCGGATCCGATCCATGTATCAGTGGATCCGTAAAAATCATACGGACGTCTGAATGGAGCCTTACAGGGGGGTGATCAATGACGGAGGTGATCAGGGAGTCTATATGGGTGATCACCCCTCTGTCATTGATCACCCCCCTGTAAGGCTCCATTCAGACATCCGCATGTTTTGCGGATCCGATCCATGTATCAGTGGATCCGTAAAAATCATATGGACCTCTGAATGGAGCCTTACAGGGGGGTGATCAATGACAGGGGGGTGATCAGGGAGTCTATATGGGGTGATCAGGGGTGATCAGTGGTTCATAAGGGGCATCTCCTCTCCTACATAGCGCCACATACCTCTTACATCCAGTGATGTCACCTTTGATGTAGACGTTCTCTTTCCTCATCTTCTCCATTCAAACCAGACCGCCATGATGATTTTTCTGCCATCTCCCGTCTCTGCAGAGATTGAGAAACAGACATTAGTTTCCTGCCACCCCCAATACTATACTGCAGAAACAGTCCCCCTGGAAATACTACTATAGTGCCCTAGTAATCATGTTCCTCATAGCCCCCAGTAGTAGTATAGCTCCCCATGATACCCCCTAGTAGTACTAATTTTCCCTATAATATGACAGTACATGAAATACCCCCGCTTAGTGCCCGCAGTTGAGCTAATGTCCCCATAATCTATGCCAGTATAAAATACCCCTATATAGTGCCCCAGTAAATGCCCTCATACTGCTCCTCTCCCCCTTCCCCATAGTGTCCCCCATAATATGCCAGTAAAAAAATGCCCCTTAGTGCCCCCAGCAGATGCCCCTATAGTGCTCCTCCCCCACAATGTGTCAGTAAAAAAATGCCCCTTCTTAGTGCCACCATATGCCCCAATAGTGCTCCACTCCCCCATAGTGCCGCTCTCCCCTATAGTGCCTCCCATAATGTGCCAGTAAAAAAATGCCCCCTTAGTGCCACCAAATGCCAGTGCCCCCATAATGTTCCAATACAAAAGACCACTTTAGAGCCCCCACTTCCCCATAGTGCCCCCAAATAATGCCCCTATAGTAACACCAGATGCCCCATAGTGCTGCTCTCCCCTATAGTGCCCCCCAGAATGTGCCAATAATAAAAAAAAAGCCCACAGATACCCCCATGGTGCCCCCCCATAATGTGCCAGTAAGAAATGTCCCCATAGTGCCAGCTCCCCCCCCTATAGTGCCAGCTCCCCCCCATAGTGCCAGCTCCCCCCCTATAGTGCCAGCCCCCCCCCCATAGTGCCAGCCCCCCCTATAGTGTCAGCTCCCCCTATAGTGCCAGCTGTCCCTATAGTGCCCCCCCCATAGTGCTAGTTCCCCCATAGTGCCAGTTCCCCCATAGTGCCAGATCTCCCCCCATAGTGCCAGATCTCCCCCCATAGTGCCAGATCTCCCCCCTATAGTGCCAGATCTCCCCCCTATAGTGCCAGATCTCCCCCCTATAGTGCCAGATCTCCCCCTATAGTGCCAGATCTCCCCCATATAGTGCCAGATCTCCCCCCTATAGTGCCAGATCTCCCCCCTATAGTGCCAGATCTCCCCCCTATCGTGCCAGATCTCCCCCCTATAGTGCCAGATCTCCCCCTATAGTGACCCCCCATAGTGCCCCTCCATAGTGCTAGTTCCCCCATAGTGCCAGCTCCCCCCCCCATAGTGCCAGATCTCCCCCCCCCCATAGTGCCAGGCGCCCCCCCCCCCCCCGCAAAGAGGAAAAAAAAAAAAAAAAAACGAATACTTACCTCCATCAGCTCAGCAGCTCAGCAGAAGAACAGGGGAGGGACACGCCTCTCCCTCCCCTGCCCACAGCACACAGCGGCCGCAATTACATCCAGGGCCGCGCCGCCTGTGGCGATCGGCGGTGCGGCCCTGAAGAATAAAAAATATATATTTTTTTTTAAAGACAGGCGGCCTGGCTGGCACCCCCCTTGTGAGTGGCACCCGGGGCGGCCCGCCCCCCCCCTTGGTACGCCACTGCATAGACCGTGTTTCCCAGGCTGATCATGGTCGTATCACATGGTGCATCACACATAACAGGCCAAGATAAACCCTTCAGCAGGCAGGACCAAAAAAGATAGGATTAGGCCTCATGCAGACAACTGTATTCCTTTTGCTGTCTGCAAGTTGTGCTAAATAAGCATAGTGTACGTGTGCGACCCACATTTTTTTGCTGAGCCATTGACTTCTTTGTTCTATGTTTTGCAGAACTGACATACAAATGTGGAAAACACATGGAGGTCATCAGTGTGCTTTCCACATCCATATGTCAGTCCCACAAAAGATATATCCTATTCTGGTCCTCAACATGCAGACCTCAATCCCATAGAAGTCAATGGCTGTGCACAAAATGCGGGTCACACATGGACAGTATCCTTATTAAGCAGATGTGCAACTTGTGAACCACAAAACAGATATGGTCGTGTGCATGAGGATCTATATACACACTTCACCAGGCAGTATCATACAAGATAGGATTAGATACACAGCTCAGCAGACAGGATTACACATGAGAATCTTTGATACAGGAACAGTAGACTGTATCGCAGATGATAGATTTAGATATACGGGCACAACAGACAGCATCTGACATGATAAGTTTAGATACACACCAGACAGATGGGATTAGATACACAACTCAGCAGGCTGTATCATACAGGTCCTTCTCAAAAAATGAGCATATTGTGATAAAGTTCATTATTTTCTGTAATGTACTGATAAACTTTAGACTTTCATATATTTTAGATTCATTACACACCAACTGAAGTAGTTCAAGCCTTTTATTGTTTTAATATTGATGATTTTGGCATACAACTCATGAAAACCCAAAATTCCTATCTAAAAAAATTAGCATATCATGAAAAGGTTCTCTAAACGAGCTATTAACGTAATCATCTGAATCAACTAATTAACTCTAAACACCTGCAAAAGATTCCTGAGGCTTTTAAAAACTCCCAGCCTGGTTCATTACTCAAAACCGCAATCATGGGTAAGACTGCCGACCTGACTGCTGTCCAGAAGGCCATCATTGACACCCTCAAGCAAGGGTAAGACACAGAAAGAAATTTCTGAACGAATAGGCTGTTCCCAGAGTGCTGTATCAAGGCACCTCAGTGGGAAGTCTGTGGGAAGGAAAAAGTGTGGCAGAAAACGCTGCACAACGAGAAGAGGTGACCGGACCCTGAGGAAGATTGTGGAGAAGGACCGATTCCAGACCTTGGGGGACCTGCGGAAGCAGTGGACAGAGCCACCGTGTACAGGCGTGTGCAGGAAATGGGCTACAGGTGCCGCATTCCCCAGGGCAAGCCACTTTTGAACCAGAAACAGCGGCAGAAGCGCCTGACCTGGGCTACAGAGAAGCAGCACTGGACTGTTGCTCAGTGGTCCAAAGTACTTTTTTCGGATGAAAGCAAATTTTGCATGTCATTCGGAAATCAAGGTGCCAGAGTCTGGAGGAAGACTGGGGAGAGGGAAATGCCAAAATGCCTTAAGTCCAGTGTCAAGTACCCACAGTCAGTGATGGTCTGGGGTGCCATGTCAGCTGCTGGTGTTGGTCCACTGTGTTTTATCAAGGGCAGGGTCAATGCAGCTAGCTATCAGGAGATTTTGGAGCACTTCATGCTTCCATCTGCTGAAAAGCTTTATGGAGATGAAGATTTCATTTTTCAGCACGACCTGGCACCTGCTCACAGTGCCAAAACCACTGGTAAATGGTTTACTGACCATGGTATTACTGTGCTCAATTGGCCTGCCAACTCTCCTGACCTGATCCCCATAGAGAATCTGTGGGATATTGGGAAGAGAAAGTTGAGAGACGCAAGACCCAACACTCTGGATGAGCTTAAGGCCGCTATCGAAGCATCCTGGGCCTCCATAACACCTCAGCAGTGCCACAGGCTGATTGCCTCCATGCCACGCCGCATTGAAGCAGTCATTTCTGCAAAAGGATTCCCGAGCAAGTATTGAGTGCATAACTGAACATAATTATTTGAAGGTTGACTTTTTTTGTATTAAAAACACTTTTCTTTTATTGGTCGGATGAAATATGCTAATTTTTTTAGATAGTAAATTTGGGTTTTCATGAGCTGTATGCCAAAATCATCAATATTAAAACAATAAAAGGCTTGAACTACTTCAGTTGGTGTGTAATGAATCTAAAATATATGAAAGTCTAATGTTTATCAGTACATTACAGAAAATAATGAACTTTATCACAATATGCTAATTTTTTGAGAAGGACCTGTACATGATAGGATTAGATACACATGTAATGTCATGTGCTTGCTGGTTCAAGCTGTTTATTGCACTCCTAGATGGTGAGGCCAAGAGACTGTAAACTGATAATGATGTGATTTAGACACTGAGTGGTAAATAAACTAGAAGGATTCATGTATGGGTGTAGTAAACATATCAGCCAGGACAGTCTGATGCCTATACAGGGGGAAAAGAAAGCACAGACATGAAAAACAGGTATCGGGGGCATATGTATGCATGGTGACCCCTCGTCTTGCATACATATGCCCCCAATATCTGTTTTTCATGTCTGTGCTTGCTTAGCAGCACATCAAAAGAATTTTGATTTTGAGACTGGACAACCTCTTTAATGATCTATAACAGATTGCTCCTCCTTGCATAGCCAAGCAGGTTTCAGCCGTCCCCCGGCCCCGTCTTGACCACAGCCACTAGGTATGGCCTAACCCTCCAGGGCAGAGTCTGCATCTTCTCATTTTTCTTTATTTACCCATGGTAGCCCAAGTGTGTAAGATTGCTAGAGTTAGCACATGAATGTTCTATTCACTGACAGTATGGAGAGATCTTAAACATTGTGAGGAACTGACAAAGAAAGGGGAATTCCCCTTGCAGGAGCGCATCTTATACTAGCATTTTTTTTGAAGAAATGCTAGTCTTTATGAATTATTCCCAAAGTATATTACAACGTTGTGGAACTCTTCAGGACCTTAATACCTTTGGATACAATTGTCTTGGATGGTTGCCATGTCCATGTCCTATGTGAGCATACCACTGGCATATAAAAATCGTCCTTGTTTTGCGGTTATAAAACGGATGATTTTAATATGTTTGTGTTAATAAGGCCTAAAGCTAAGTTTACAGGTTGTGCAATTTTTGGAAGCCAAAATCAGGAGTGGATCAGAAAAGGAGAGAAAGTATAAAGGACAGGTACGACTTCTCCTCTTTTTTTTAATTTACTCTTGGTTTTGGCTTCCAAAACTGCCTGAAGAATCCTGACTGTGTGGCTGTAAACCGTTTTTTTTGCGGACCGTATACAGAACCATTAATATCAATGGGTCCGCCAAAAAAACAGAAGGTACTCCGTGTGCATTTAGTTTCCGTATGTCCGTATTTCTGTCCTGCAAAAAAATAGAACATGTCCTATTATTGTCCACATTACGGACAAAGATAGTACTGTTCTATGAAGGGCCAGCTGTTCCATTTAGAAAAATACAGACTGCACACGGATATCATCCGTATTTTTTGCGGATCCATTTTTTTGCGGACCGCAAAATACATACAGTCGTGTGCATGAGGCTTTACACAGAGGAACTTGCTGTAAATCTGTGGCTATGTTACATGTGCATCTATCCATGGATTAGGCTGCAGTTTTACCACATCGAAAAAGTGCAATCGGCAGCACACTCTCAGGTTTCTGCGTGCAGTTTTCGATGGCAAAATCAAGAGTGAATTTAAAAAGAGAAGTCGTATCTGTCCTTTATACTTTCGCTCCTTCTTTGATCCACTCCTGGTTTTGGATTCCAAACCAGCATCAGGAAACCTGACAGTGTAGCTGTACTCTAAACCTATCATGACTTTGATGTCTATGATACCAAAGAAAGCTCTAATATACACACCCCGTATGCAGTAAAAGCAAAAGCCATTTTAATTCACATTAAGTTGGGGTTTATTGGCTGAATCAATTGATACACATATTTTAGTTATAAGAGTTATAGGACATAGGTGGAGTACAGTCCTTACTGATCAGCAAATTAGTTTTATGGATACACCTTTGACATGAGCAGAATATAATAGTTTGCTATACAAAGATAATTAACAGCCAGACTAGAATATACGGTATATCAGGGATGAGTACTCATTACTACCCTGTAATTACAGTTTATATTTCAGGTCATGTTGTGTATACAGTATCTACCTGCGTTTTCTTTCAAGTACAAACCTGGTAATCCAATAACAAATGACCCATGTCTTGCGATTACCGGTCCTTAGCAGCGTGTACTGTGATTTTAGGCTTGAGCAAATTAAGCTTTGGATCATAGATCCAAAGTTGATTTATTAAAAAACTGTTTCCTTACAGCTCTAAAATAAGAATCAAACGTCAGCTCCGGTACCAAAGCCGACTTTAGATTCCTATTTAAAAAAAAATTAAATAAATGCAGATAGGAATACTGAAGACATTCACCGAAGTCTTGCGCAACTTCGTCCAAGACGAAGTTTGTCTACACGGAGCCAATACATTTTGATGCTGTACGGAATCAAAGTTTTTTAACAAATCAACTATGGATCTATGATCCGAAGCTTGATTCGCCGAAGCCTAGTGAATACTGCATCTATGACAATGTCCAAGGATAATAATGTAACTGTCTACTTGTCCTAGCATTTTGTTCCATTGATCAGAACTACATTAGATGGCTAAACCCATTGAAAGGTTGTTTAAGGCCAATCATTTCTTTTCATATGCCCAAAATACCCTTCTATGAGCCAGAATCAAGACCTGGTTACCTGGCCACCTACAGCATGGTCATCCATTCATTAATACTGGAATATAGGACAATTAAACACTGAACTGATAGATTAATTTACTGTTTGGACAGATGAACAGATGTATTTTTTCAGCCTTATAAACTATGTTGCTATGTTACTAATCTATAACTAATTAGTAGATTTCTGCATATCTTCTGGATGTGACCATTCTTTATCTGCCTTTTAGATTAAATCAACGCATTACATGGAGTGACCTGACTTTCTGTTTTAAACAAAGATGACAACGATGATGCAAAATCATGCAAAATATCACAGAGAAAGGCAGTTAGGATTATATGTTTAAATTATTATTTTTTGTATTTAGGAAAATGTTGCTGAAAATAATATCTATATGATATTAGCTATTGGAAGTGCATTCACCTTTATGTTTTATCTGTAGTATACAGCATTGGATTTAATGTATAAAACTCATCAGATTTACGGTTGTTGTTCATAAGGGTTAGCTTTATAAAGTGACTGAATAGCTTGCCGGAAGTTTCCCCCCACAGCAACATACAGTAACAAATTGCCAAATGTATTAAGCGAAGCTATGGGTCTAGATGCTATGTATGTGGCATGGATATGCTTTTCATATACACAGTCTACTGGATACAGCCGAGTTTCGATACGAATAGCTCTAAAAATATGTAAAGGTAAAAAACAAGCATAAAATACTACCAGAAGAATGACAACAAGGCGTCGAGCCTTTATCTTATGAGCATCATTGGTATATGGTCCATTTGCTAAGCTGAAGTTGATGCAAGTATAGGATAGAGTCACTACTAGTAAAGGTAGTGCAAATCCAATGGAAGTGAGGAAGCAATTATACCAACGCACATTATATGTATCAACAGACACTGCAAAGTCCATGCAAGCCACAGTATCTTGAACATTTCTCATGAAAACAACCATTGGAAGGACCTCAATTAATGCAATTACCCACACAGCAGCGCACGCTATGACTGCCCATCTTCTTTTGTGGATGGAGTGAAATTTCATTGGATGAACAATGACAAAGTAGCGGAAGATGCTGAAACAGGTCAGGAAGAGAATGCTGCCATATAGGTTAAAATGGAATGCAACGCGGATGAGCTTGCACGTAAAGTCTCCAAGAGTCCACTTTTCCTTATTAGCATAATTGTATACCAGGAAAGGAAGACTGCTAAGGTGCAGAAGATCTGTGATGGCCAAGTTCAGCAGAATAATGATGCTGGTTCTCCATGGCCTCATCTTCATGACATATACTGTAATTGCAATAATGTTTCCTGGAAATCCAATTATGAAGATGATGCTGTACATTGCAGGTAGAAAGTATATTTTTATCAATTTGTCTACTAAAGGGTTTGTACAGTTTGTTGAGACTTCTGTGTCGCTGGACATGAAGGAGGAATTGAAGATGTATTCGGATTCATTATTCATTGTCATTCTGCTAGAAAGAAGGGGTATAGTTAACAGAATATGTAATTGCGTTCTCATATGTACATATATTTCATTTATAATACAATCTGCATTGTATAGGGAAGGTTTACTAAACTAAATGTACAAGAATAATTGGCAAAAAAATGACATGTTTTGAACCTCATTTATCATGTGATTTAGACCCTTTTTAGGGCTTGCTTAACATTGGACTTTAGCACAAAGTCTGTGGATGATCATGAATGATGGCATGGCTTAAAATAAGCTAATGAGTAAAAATTGTGCTAAAATTTAGTCGATGTAATTTTAGTACAAAATATCCAAAGATGCGTCAAACATATTGGGAGATCACTGTGTCACACGACACAGGAGTGACATGTCACTGCTGCAGCCAGTCATTGGGTTCGGCCACACTGGAGGGGCTGAAAAAAAAAAAGCACACTAAAAGTGAACAACCCCTTTAACTTCATATTCATGAGTATTTTTCAACTAGACAAGAATGTGAAGTTCTTTGAGAATGACATCTGCAATGTGTAGTCATCATAAATGCACTTCATAATTGTATAAAATGTAATTGTAAAATGAGTACCATACCTGTCTCAAAATGATTTCCTGAGGAGTTTTGTCACCTGCACATTAGGACTGGTTATCCAATAGAAAACTATTCAATCGTTATTTCACTGGAATCAAGCAAATAATCACACAGAATAGTTGTACTGTACGTGCTACGAAGACACAACGCTCACAGCTCAACATGAAAGTGCTGCTTTGGTAGCCTGATTCCACCCATATCCAAATAATGTTGACATGTAAATCATGACAGAGTTAGTAGTTATTATGGGAGGCGGATCTGTTCCTACATTTATGCAATGTGCAGCTCAGGGTCACTCTGACACATGTGTCAAGCATGTAGTTGTGATATTATTCTGGGACACAAACGTCATAGAAATAAGCAATGAAAACTTATGTCATAATGCATGGGCCCTTACTCATCGTGTAATACAATGAAGGGAACACATGGTGACAAGGTTCCGTTCACTGTATTTAATTATGTTAATAAAGTTATCTTACCTAGTGATAGGTGTCATCCGCGAAGTTCAACTCCAAGGATGAGCTGTTATCGTCCTCTTCACCATCACTGGATGGCAGCCTAACGGTTAAGGCTGGGTGACCTATAAGAGAAGGAAGCAAACTGTAATTGTGCATTCTCTGCGCTGGAAAACAACTTTTCCCTCTCCACCTGCCTAACTGTCGCGAAGTTCTTTATGGGGTAAGACGCTCAAATGTTTTTGAGTGGACAAAAAGTTAGTTATTATAGAATAATTTATATGTAATGGTAAGTTGGTTAATATAGTAAATAACGAACATCCATTAAATAACGAACATTAATCCATTAAATAAATTAATTCATTACTATTTAGTGTTTGGGTCATTTATTTAAAGGAGCCTCTGGAACCTGTGCCACCATGTAAATTATTACATGCGTCATATATTAAAAACCTCAGCACTCACTTGTCTTCAATTATGCAGGATTTATTCACCAACAAAAATGAGACGTTTCGACCGTCATGGTTTTTCTCAAGCAACAAATAATGTGAACAAAAGCAGATATATATACACTCCCTCCCAGTAGGTCACATAACCAAATTAAATATGCAAATTATAAATAAATTATGTGAATTATCTAGATCTCACCAACCTGTTGTCTAATCTCTTATATGTGAGTATACTTATCATTACCCTGTATCTATTACACACAGTGTCATTCCCTTAAGTATAATTATATAACATCAAAAGTGTTTATTTTTTAAAAACCTTGGTAGGAGTCTGGTTGGCACATCATCATTCTGTGTTGTCAGAAAAGCGCACACATCTCAGCGTTTCCCTGTCTCAATTATCCGTGCAGACAGACTAACAAGCTGATAATACATGTGCCATAGTGATATGGCCGTGTTACACACCCATAGTATACATTACAGTGTCAAGAGTAATAAAAGTGCTCAGTGCATTAAAATTCCTAATTTCTATACCTTGCTGGGGGTATAGCTGAGTATATGACCGGCGTCTTTCTCTCGTGTAGGTCCGCGGTACCTCTGCGCGTCTCGTCCTCGCTACTGCGCATGTGCCAATCACTCACCAGCTGTTCGGCCGCACACAAGCTATATGCGTCACCGATAGGCGGAGTTAAAACGCAGTGTCCTCTGGCGTGCTGCGTCACTCACGCGCCAACACATCACGTGCCGGACGTTCATGAGTGCATCAGCCAGCGTCACTGCACTTCTCCATTCCGCCATTTTACAGCAGGGCAATCTTTTGGGCGAAACTTTCTGTAACCGCAATTACCATCCCAGCAAGGAAAGATAACAATGCTACTACACAATTTGATAGGTAACAAAATCCATGACATAGTAATAAAGATAAACAATAGACCTTTCCACAGGGTTCACCCCATACAGCGTTATGGACACACAATAGACCATGGTTATTAAGGACAGATGTTAACTGACCATTCCCCCTGTCACCCTGAATTCAACATTTAACCCTTTCGGTTTCAGAGCATCCAGTCGAAAAATCCATCTGAGCTCTGCTTTTTTTAAAAATATTAAGTCGATCCCCCCCTCTATCCAAAGGTTTGACATGATCCAAGATCATAAATCTTAGATCATTTTCTTTATGATTTTTTTCAAAAAAATGTTTTGACACAGGCAGGTCCCTTCTCTTATTCCTAATAGATTGTCTATGGTTGTTTAACCTGGTTTTCATATCACATGTGGTTTCACCCACATAGAGCTTTTTGCAGGGGCACCACAATACATATATCACCCATGACGAATCACAAGTGAGATAATGTCTTATGTTAAAGGTCTCCTCCGTGTCTGGATGTGTAAACACTGATCCTTTGTTCATCAGTTTACAGTTCACACATCCCAGACACGGGAAAGAACCCGTACGCTTAGTCTTAAGAAATGTCTGTCTAAGTTGACCCTTTTCAGGCAATCTGGAGTGCACAACCTGGTCCCTGATGTTCCCTGCTCTTTTATAAGCCATCATGGGCGGATTCTTGAAGGCGGCTATACTAGGATGGCCACTACTAAGCAATCCCCAGTGTCGCCTCACTATCTTTTCTATATCTGGGCTCAACTCACTATATGATGACACAAAAGGCAGTCTATCGCCAGTCTGTCTAACTTTTGGGGTCAACAACTCTTCTCTAGGGATTCCTTTTGCTTTATCCGCATGTTTTTTCACTAGCCTTTTAGGGTAACCCCTATCTATGAATGATTGTTCCATATTGCTCAATGCAACTTTCATATTTTCATCCTTATCAACTATTCTCCGTACTCTGAGCATTTGACTGAACGGAAGCGAATCCACCATCCTTCTCGGATGTCCACTGGAAAAATGCAACAATGTATTCTTATCCGTAGGTTTAATATTCAAATCCATATGTATCTGGTCCTCCTCAATATAGACCTGAGTGTCCAGATACTGCACCCGGTCAACCGATGCCGTTAACGTAAATTGGATCTCCCAATCAAGAGAGTTCAAAAATACGTGAAAGTCCATCAGCTGCTCCATGGTGCCTAGCCAAATTAGGAAAATATCGTCTATGTACCTCCACCACGTCAAAACTTGATTGAAGTGCTGAGATACATAGACAAGACGTTCCTCAAATGACCGCACAAAAATATTTGCATAAGTGGGCGCGGCATTGGAGCCCATTGCCGCGCCCATTGCTTGCATGTAGAACTGTCCCTGGAACACAAAGTAATTGTTCCTCAAGGACAGCTCCATCAGTGTTAGTACAAACTGTTGCACTGAGGCAGAATAATCTGAACGTTGCAGCATTTCTGCTACCGCTGACAATCCCTTTACATGGTTAATAGAAGTATATAATGACACAATGTCAAAAGATGCCAGGATTGCTCCTTTCGGAATTTGCATCCCTTTAATCTTGGTGATGAAATCTCCGGTGTCCCTAACATAGGATTTAGCGCCCATTGCATACTCCCTCAAAATTTTGTCCAGGAAAACATTAATATTCGAAAAAATCGAATTCCTGCCTGAAATTATTGGCCTCCCTGGAGGGTCAATCAGCCTTTTATGTATTTTGGGTAATGCATATATAGTAGGGGTAGTCACTTTTTAAATGCAGACCAAATTGTTTCAACGTCAACTGTCCCTCAGGGATGTTGACCTCATTAATATCCATAGTGCCAGAGGAACCAGAGTCGAACCACACCCTCAGTTTAAGATTCCTGAAGAGGCGGTTCAAGTCCATGATTGGTTCCAGTTGGAACTGGACTTGAACCGCCTCTTCAGGAATCTTAAACTGAGGGTGTGGTTCGACTCTGGTTCCTCTGGCACTATGGATATTAATGAGGTCAACATCCCTGAGGGACGGTTGACGTTGAAACAATTTGGTCTGCATTTAAAAAGTGACTTTTTCCCTGTTGTAAACTCACATGCTTTAGAGTGTTTTTCAGAGGCAGTTAAACGGGACGTAGCCCTGTTGAGAGAAAGAACTAGAACTGATGCACATGTAAAACCAAATATTACGGCACAAGAAATGTCTGCTTTAGAGAGTCTGTCCAGGAACCCCGATCTCACCATTAAACCCGCGGACAAGGGCGGTGGGATCGTGGTTATGGACACCTCTCGGTACATAAAGGAAATACAGAGGCAATTGGGAGAACCTGGAGTCTATGAACCTTTGGTCAGGGATCCCAGATTCGACATAGCCAGAAAAATTGATACAGCATTGACCAGAGCGGTACAGGATGGTATCATAGATAAACAGTTTAAGGAATTCTTGGTGGTGAAGTCTCCGGCTACCCCTACTATATATGCATTACCCAAAATACATAAAAGGCTGATTGACCCTCCAGGGAGGCCAATAATTTCAGGCAGGAATTCGATTTTTTCGAATATTAATGTTTTCCTGGACAAAATTTTGAGGGAGTATGCAATGGGCGCTAAATCCTATGTTAGGGACACCGGAGATTTCATCACCAAGATTAAAGGGATGCAAATTCCGAAAGGAGCAATCCTGGCATCTTTTGACATTGTGTCATTATATACTTCTATTAACCATGTAAAGGGATTGTCAGCGGTAGCAGAAATGCTGCAACGTTCAGATTATTCTGCCTCAGTGCAACAGTTTGTACTAACACTGATGGAGCTGTCCTTGAGGAACAATTACTTTGTGTTCCAGGGACAGTTCTACATGCAAGCAATGGGCGCGGCAATGGGCTCCAATGCCGCGCCCACTTATGCAAATATTTTTGTGCGGTCATTTGAGGAACGTCTTGCCTATGTATCTCCGCACTTCAATCAAGTTTTGACGTGGTGGAGGTACATAGACGGTATTTGGAGCAGCTGATGGACTTTCACGTATTTTTGAACTCTCTTGATTGGGAGATCCAATTTACGTTAACGGCATCGGTTGACCGGGTGCAGTATCTGGACACTCAGGTATATATTGAGGAGGACCAGATACATATGGATTTGAATATTAAACCTACGGATAAGAATACATTGTTGCATTTTTCCAGTGGACATCCGAGAAGGATGGTGGATTCGCTTCCGTTCAGTCAAATGCTCAGAGTACGGAGAATAGTTGATAAGGATGAAAATATGAAAGTTGCATTGAGCAATATGGAACAATCATTCATAGATAGGGGTTACCCTAAAAGGCTAGTGAAAAAACATGCGGCTAAAGCAAGAGGAATCCCTAGAGAAGAGTTGTTGACCCCAAAAATTAGACAGACTGGCGATAGACTGCCTTTTGTGTCATCATATAGTGAGTTGAGCCCAGATATAGAAAAGATAGTGTGGCGACACTGGGGATTGCTTAGTAGTGGCCATCCTAGTATAGCCGCCTTCAAGAATCCGCCCATGATGGCTTATAAAAGAGCAGGGAACATCAGGGACAAGGTTGTGCACTCCAGATTGCCTGAAAAGGGTCAACTTAGACAGACATTTCTTAAGACTAAGTGTACGGGTTCTTTCCCGTGTCTGGGATGTGTGAACTGTAAACTGATGAGCAAAGGATCAGTGTTTACACATCCAGACACGGAGGAGACCTTTAACATAAGACATTATCTCACTTGTGATTCGTCATGGGTGATATATGTATTGTGGTGCCCCTGCAAAAAGCTCTATGTGGGTGAAACCACATGTGATATGAAAACCAGGTTAAACAACCATAGACAATCTATTAGGAATAAGAGAAGGGACCTGCCTGTGTCAAAACATTTTTTTGAAAAAAATCATAAAGAAAATGATCTAAGATTTATGATCTTGGATCATGTCAAACCTTTGGATAGAGGGGGGGGGGATCGACTTAATATTTTTAAAAAAGCAGAGCTCAGATGGATTTTTCGACTGGATGCTCTGAAACCGAAAGGGTTAAATGTCGAATTCAGGGTGACAGGGGGAATGGTCAGTTAACATCTGTCCTTAATAACCATGGTCTATTGTGTGTCCATAACGCTGTATGGGGTGAACCCTGTGGAAAGGTCTATTGTTTATCTTTATTACTATGTCATGGATTTTGTTACCTATCAAATTGTGTAGTAGCATTGTTATCTTTCCTTGCTAGTCTGTCTGCACGGATAATTGAGACAGATGAGTGAATTGTTATTCGTCCACAAGAGGGGAGTGTACCATGTCTGTATTGGTTGATGAATTGATTGGGAACAACCTTACTATGTATTTATACTGGCACTATTGCACTTTATGTTTCACCTGACTTGAGAAAGGTTCTGTGAGAGAACCGAAACGTTGTCTATTTTTGACATGTGTGAATAAACTGCACATTTTTTACTTCAAGGAGTGCTGCGGACTTTCTTTATTATTTACCCGTCCTGGATCGAGGGACTACCCCGGGCACCATATAACCATCCCTGCATGTGTAGGAGTGCTGCCTAACCTTTTCTATGGATATATATATATATATATATATATATATATATAAAACTCTCTGTCTACAGTTCATTGTCAAAAGGGCTCCACAGTGGCAGAATATAGAGAATACATTCAGCAGCATGAACTCTATCACTAAATCAATATCTATAATGCCGGGGTTGAGCAACGGTCTTCTCTCAATAAATAGCAGGGTATCAGGTCAAAAGATTAAAAAACATGTTCATGGGCTCAATCAACCATAAATGAGAGAACATACCCCCATCTTTTTGGGAAAGAAGGGTTTATGTTGGGGTCGTCTCCTATATTCTTATGTTTTAGTCGCTGACGGGGAACACGCTCCCTCAGGTTGTGTGGGGGAGGTATATCCCTTTAGGACATTCTACATATAATAGGCCGGGGGCGCTTCACCCATTACTATGGGAGAGTCGCCCCCACCCATACCGCAGCCACTTGATTCACCCAATAGGATAAAGGGGTCATCCGTTCCCAGATTCTCCCGTATGCAAAGTCTCCACTGGGGTCGTCCCATTCATGCCATCCCTTTGTTTATCTGTGTATAATCTAGACCCTACAGTACTAGCTTAGAGAAGGCCATTTATCAAGAGGCAAAGGTACAAGAGAGATGGTAGAGGTCAGACAAAAAAAGGTTTTAGACCATACTGAAATGCAAATATATTTTTCTTTTTTGCCACTAATACATGCCACAAAAGGTATTAGAACATATAACTGCGCTGCCGAATGGCAAATATATTTTACTTTTGCCACTATTACACGCCACAAAAGGCTTTAGAACATATAACTGCACCGCTGAACGGCAAACATATTTTTCTTTTTCCACTAATACACAACTAAAAGTGCAGTAATTTTAGCACTTTGCCACACAACAGCTAATAAACCCTTTTTTCCCACTAATACAAGCCAAAAAATGCTTTAGAACATATAACTGCACCGCACAAGGGCAAATAAGATGTAGAAATATTTCCTTGTAATAAACCCTGTTAATGGCTGTAACACCTGTAAGAAGGTACCTGGAATCATCGTGGATGAAAGGTATGTGTCATCGAGGTTCCTGACCTCGGTGAAGTAAGAGCCAGTATTTTATGTGTCAGCAGCAGCTATTGCTAATTGACACTTCGAGATTTAGCATGGCTGTCATAGCTGTTTCGGGACGGCTCTTAATGGGAGTAGTCAAAGTGCTGGGTGGGTGACTACTCCCGATGTTCCAGACTGGGTTTTGGCAGGCATAAAAAACAGCCAGCCCTGCCAGGTGTGGTGTATTCACCTCCCTCTGACAGTGGAGCTCAGGAGTCTGTGTGCTGTGAACTAAGGGCTGTGCTAGAATTTGAGGTTTGAGCCGGGCTGGAGGACTCAGGCCCCTCTAAAAGCGAACAGGCTGCCTATGGACTTGATGAGGCTGAACTGCTAACAGGGTGTGAATTAACACCTGTCATGCCCTGCTCTGACTATGTGCGGAGGTCGGCCAGAATCGCAGCACGTGTTTAGTGTTTTGTTTTGGAGCCGTGCTGGATCCGCCTCCCATCAGGTACACTAGGTGGGGTCATTAGTTTAACTAGCACTCCATCCCAGTGCTCTGAGCGGGTTATAGAAGTCATTCTGGCCTTGGAAGTCTGTTCCAGCTCTGCAAACATAAGTGTGGTTTCAGTTTTTGTTGTTTGCTTTCTTGGTTGTGTTGGTTTCATCTCTCCCATCCAGGTTCTGTGCGAGCAGGCTGCTCCTATTCCCCTTTTCACCATCTCAGGGAATCTAGGGTGTTTTAGCCCAGGCACGAGGACACATCATTACTACCATCTAGGTCTGAATGTGGTCTGAGCAGAGCAGGGAGAGAAGTCAGGGATTTGCTAGGAGGTGACCCTTCAACCAAATAATATGAAGATAGGCGCTAAAACAAAATAACAATCACTTTATTAAGTATTCTGTGTTAAAATAGAGGGTGTCCACCTATCAGTGCCACGGTCAGCACTGACTAATATTAAATAGTTGAGAACAACCTACATCTATATCCAGGACAACTACCCGGAAGGTGCGTAGGTCTCACAAACTAAACCCACCAACACATAAGGGGGCTCAATTCACCACAGGGAGAATGCGAGCAACCCGGGTGAAAATACTATCTAGGAGGATTCCTGGTGCTGAGAAAACCACCAAGTAACACTCCTAACAGCGAGTGTAGGCGCGCATACACTCACTGCACCAAGATAGTAACGGTGCAGGACTGTGGCAGAGCATTAGCCATTACTCCGATAGTGGTATATGGAGCAAGGATTGCCCTGACACACTCCTTTCTGTTATCAGCTCAACGCGTTTCCATGCATAAATGCTGCACTTCATCAGGAGCTGTATGCACCATACTTCGTCAAAGCCCACAGCCTCTGCAATGATGTTAGACAGAGGCGGTAGATAACATAGAACAGTAGAGAACCCTGCCTGACACCGAGTCCCTCTGGTGTGAGGTACGGTGTTTTCAATAACAGACCACTGTCCTGCCTAAAGCTACACACCTCTAGGTTGAGGCGTAGCGTGCTAGTGTGCAATCACATCGGCGCTGTAATGGCCGCGAAGCGGCCCACAGAACGCTGAGATTTACAGGAGAAACCCCGCCCTGCTAGACACGCCCCCATCTCGCAGCCAATCCGGTTAGGGAGGCTCGCTCCATACCAACCAATCACTGAGCAGAGGAGGAACTACATGGGTCTCAGGGAAGGCGCAAAGCGCCACATTAAATAAGGGAATTAAAAGGCGGCTTGACATAATGTCACCGCAGCATCAAACCATATTTATCCATATACAGTGGGGAAAATTAACAATAGAGGGATATAGGACTGAGTGATCACATAACCTCATGAGTATTAAGAATTGAACATGCAGCTCATATTAACTCTCTCATTGCTGGGAAAAATTAACAATAGAGGGATATAAAAATGAGCGATCGCATAACCTCATATGCATTGAGAATTGACCATACAGCTCATATTCACTCTCTCATTGCTAATTTGTCAAGCATGGACATGGTGCGAAAAGCACCAAAAAGTTATTATCCTATAAAGGGGACAAATGAGATAGCGTCGTTGAGACCTGCTGGTTTGATGGTATTTAATGAAAAAATCCATCTTGCCTCTTTTTGCAACAAAATGCGATCATAATCTCCACCCCTAGAAGATAATTTCACAGAGTCGATCACTTGAAATTTGACCGATGAAGTATTCCCTCTGTGATGATCAAGCACATGACGTGCAATCGGGGTGTCTTTGAGATTTGAAATGTCCAAAACGTGTTCCCCAATCCGTCTTCTTAACTCTCTAATGGTTTTGCCTACATATTTGATGTTGCATACACATGTCATTAAGTAGACAACACCCACCGACTTGCAGTTGTAAAATGACCTAGTAAAAAAGGTTTTGTCTGAGGTGCTGTTGGCAAAACTCCTTGACTTGTTGATAAAGCCACAAAATTTACAAGATCCACAGGGAAATGTCCCTGTAAGTGGGTTCCGTAACCATGATTGTGTTTGGGGACTGGCATATAGGCTATGTGTCAACATATCCCGTAAGTTGTTGCTGCGCCGATATGTGACTGAGGGTCTAGATGGAATTATGCTGTCAATGTCGGGATCAGATTTAAGGATGTCCCAATGTTCAGCAAGAACCTGGCGTACTGTATCATGGGCACTGTCATACGTCCCAATGATCCTCACAATGTTGTCACTGGTGTCCCTCTTTTTTGGGGACAACAAAAGGTACCGTATTTTTCGCCGTATAAGACGCACTTTTTCCCCCCCAAAAGTGGGGGGGAAATAGCAGTGCGTCTTATACGGCGAATGTAGCCGATTTTGCTTAGTTTTCAATGATACACCCGCCGCGATGCCGTGCGGCGGGTATATCAGCTGTGAGGGAGGAGGGGCTGGGGGCGGCATCTGCATTTATAATGACAGCGGGGCCCGTGCAGTGACTGTATTCTACTACACGGGCCCCGCTTACTGTACAATCATATCCCTAATACCGTAGTTAATTGTTGTGTGCACTGCATGTAAAAGCATAATGAGCGATGATGAGCGCTATTACTTACAATTAGAAGCGCTTGCCGTTCGGAGCAGGGAGGAGGGAGGAGGCAGGAGGCAGGCCGGGAGGACGGGCGCTGGCAGTGTGAGTCATACGTCACGCGCCTGCGCCGCCTGCTTCATGAATGAAGCAGGCGGCGTGGGCGCATGACGGATGACTCACACTGCCAGCGCCCGTCCTCCCGGCCTGCCTCCTGCCTCCTCCCTCCTCCCTGCTCCGAACGGCAAGCGCTTCTAATTGTAAGTAATAGCGCTCATCATCGCTCATTATGCTTTTACATGCAGTGCACACAACAATTAACTACGGTATTAGGGATATGATTGTACAGTAAGCGGGGCCCGTGTAGTAGAATACAGTCACTGCACGGGCCCCGCTGTCATTATAAATGCAGATGCGACCCCCACCCCCATTATAAAAGCAAATGCGACCCCCACACTTATGGAGGGGATCTGTGGATGACACATAGCATAAGATGCTATATATGTGTCATCCACAGATCCCCCCCATAACTGTCATACACAGATCCTCATAACAGCGCCATCCAGAGAGGATCCCCTATAAGTGTCATCCACAGATCCCCCATAACAGTGCGTCATCCACAGATCCCCATAACAGTGCATCACCCACAGACCACAATTAGTTCAAAATATTTTTTTTCTTATTTTCCTCCCCAAAAACCTAGGTGCGTCTTATACGCCGGTGCGTCTTATACGGCGAAAAATATGGTACGTTGTGTTTGAGAATGAAACTCAGAAGTTCCATAACAAAAGTGTTATGGTTCCTGCACTGTTCGCCTCTCTGTTGGAGAAATGTCATTATTGCTCTACAGCCCAACTCATGAGGAATCGAGCTGTAGAGCGCCTCCACATCCAGACTGGCCAAAGAAGTACCAATGTCACATTGGACACCATCCCAACTAAGGAATTGTTCCCAACTAAGTGACTTTAGGGTGGCTGCCAAAGATCTGCAGCAGAGGTTTCAGCGTCGGGGTTATCCACAGCAATGTTTAAAGCAGGCTTACCAGCATTCACTGAGTACCAATAGGGACCTTTTGTTGTCCCCAAAAAAGAGGGACACCAGTGACAACATTGTGAGGATCATTGGGACGTATGACAGTGCCCATGATACAGTACGCCAGGTTCTTGCTGACAGCATAATTCCATCTAGACCCTCAGTCACATATCGGCGCAGCAACAACTTATGGGATATGTTGACACATAGCCTATATGCCAGTCCCCAATCACAATCATGGTTACGGAACCCACTTACAGGGACATTTCCCTGTGGATCTTGTAAATTTTGTGGCTTTATCAACAAGTCAAGGAGTTTTGCCAACAGCACCTCAGACAAAACCTTTTTTACTAGGTCATTTTACAACTGCAAGTCGGTGGGTGTTGTCTACTTAATGACATGTGTATGCAACATCAAATATGTAGGCAAAACCATTAGAGAGTTAAGAAGACGGATTGGGGAACACGTTTTGGACATTTCAAATCTCAAAGACACCCCGATTGCACGTCATGTGCTTGATCATCACAGAGGGAATACTTCATCGGTCAAATTTCAAGTGATCGACTCTGTGAAATTATCTTCTAGGGGTGGAGATTATGATCGCATTTTGTTGCAAAAAGAGGCAAGATGGATTTTTTCATTAAATACCATCAAACCAGCAGGTCTCAATGACGCTATCTCATTTGTCCCCTTTATAGGATAATAACTTTTTGGTGCTTTTCGCACCATGTCCATGCTTGACAAATTAGCAATGAGAGAGTGAATATGAGCTGTATGGTCAATTCTCAATGCATATGAGGTTATGCGATCGCTCATTTTTATATCCCTCTATTGTTAATTTTTCCCAGCAATGAGAGAGTTAATATGAGCTGCATGTTCAATTCTTAATACTCATGAGGTTATGTGATCGCTCAGTCCTATATCCCTCTATTGTTAATTTTCCCCACTGTATATGGATAAATATGGTATGATGCTGCGGTGACATTATGTCAAGCCGCCTTTTAATTCCCTTATTTAATGTGGCGCTTTGCGCCTTCCCTGAGACCCATGTAGTTCCTCCTCTGCTCAGTGATTGGTTGGTATGGAGCGAGCCTCCCTAACCGGATTGGCTGCGAGATGGGGGCGTGTCTAGCAGGGCGGGGTTTCTCCTGTAAATCTCAGCGTTCTGTGGGCCGCTTCGCGGCCATTACAGCGCCGATGTGATTGCACACTAGCACGCTACGCCTCAACCTAGAGGTGTGTAGCTTTAGGCAGGACAGTGGTCTGTTATTGAAAACACCGTACCTCACACCAGAGGGACTCGGTGTCAGGCAGGGTACTCTACTGTTCTATGTTATCTACCGCCTCTGTCTAACATCATTGCAGAGGCTGTGGGCTTTGACGAAGTATGGTGCATACAGCTCCTGATGAAGTGCAGCATTTATGCATGGAAACGCGTTGAGCTGATAACAGAAAGGAGTGTGTCAGGGCAATCCTTGCTCCATATACCACTATCGGAGTAATGGCTAATGCTCTGCCACAGTCCTGCACCGTTACTATCTTGGTGCAGTGAGTGTATGCGCGCCTACACTCGCTGTTAGGAGTGTTACTTGGTGGTTTTCTCAGCACCAGGAATCCTCCTAGATAGTATTTTCACCCGGGTTGCTCGCATTGGACCCTGTGGTGAATTGAGCCCCCTTATGTGTTGGTGGGTTTAGTTTGTGAGACCCACGCACCTTCCGGGTAGTTGTCCTGGATATAGATGTAGGTTGTTCTCAACTATTTAATATTAGTCAGTGCTGACCGTGGCACTGATAGGTGGACACCCTCTATTTTAACACAGAATACTTAATAAAGTGATTGTTATTTTGTTTTAGCGCCTATCTTCATATTATTTGGTTCAAGTGTATAAATATTGGCGTATATTCAGTATACCACAAAAGTTTTTTTTGTTTTCAAGGAGGTGACCCTTCCCCTGCTTCTCGCCTAGAGCCTGGTTTGCTGGTTTATCTGTATGTCTGATATCCCATCCGGCGTGACAACACCTAGGAGAAAAGGTGACTTTTATTATTTATGGACTTTCCTTGTGTGTGAACAAACACCAAGCCACCTGCGTTTTGCGATACACCTTAGGCTACTTTCACAGTTTTGCCCTAATGCATTCTGAATGGAAAAGGATCCACTCGGAATGCATCAGTTTCCCTCTGTTCCGTCTTCATTCCACTTTGGAGGCTGACGAAGCTAAGCCAAACTGATCCATTCTGACACACAATGGAAGTCAATGGGAATGGATCCGTTTTCTATGACACAATCTGGCACAATCAAAAACATATCCGTCCTCCATTGACTTTCAATGGTGTTCAAGATGGAGCCGTCTTGGCTATGTTAAAGATAATACAAACGGATCCGTTCTGAACGGATGCAGACGGATTTATTATCTGAACGTATCCGTCTGTGCAGATCCATGACGGATCCGCACCAAACGTGAATGTGAAAGTAGCCTTATCTGCATTTTGTTATACACCAATGTGTGAATAAACACCGCTTTTTGGTTCAAGAACTGTGTACTTTGCCTCTATACTGCATCCGCTAGACCTACCAGAGCGAATCCCCGCAATGGGTGGAGGATGCGGGCAAGAGCAGTAAGGCTGGCCTGAATGCCGATATATTTTTGGGGTTGCATTTTTGGGCACAGTTGTATGTCGTACATCAAACCAGCTGTATTTCAACCCGTGCCCTACAATTAAATGGATGCTGTTGTGAAGGCCCTCATGGAGGCTAATAAGCAGCAGAAAGAGACCAACCAGTTGCTGCTACAACACGTAATGGCTTTGCAGACAGCAGGAGCAACCCCAAGCATCCACGATGCCCGGAAAGCAGTCCGTGCAGCGATCTCTAAGATGACACCCGCAGACGACATCGAAACCTACCTGGCCATGTACGAGAAAGTGGCCACCAGGGTAAAGCTGCCCAGAGACCAGTGGGCTGAGGTCATCGCTCTTTTGCTGGCATCAGAGTCCCAGCAGGTATATTTCGACTTGCCGGACGATCATAAGGCCGACTTCCCGAAGGTAAAGGGTGAGATTTTGGCAAGACTGGGGGTGAATGTGTTGGTCTGGGCCTAGCAAGTACATCAGTAGGGGTTTAAGCCAGCTGAGCACGCGAGACCCCAGTATTATGACTTACTCTACCATTTACAAAAGTGGACACAGCCTGATGTGCTGAGTCCCACGGCTATGCTGGATAGACTATTGGCTGATATATTCTGGAGGGTGCTGCCACCCCCTCTCCAGCACTGGATAGGCCAGGTATCTCCTGGAAGTGCCCTGGAAATGGTGGACCTGGTGGAACGCTATGAGGCCACCAAGAATCTCAAGGGGAGTTCTTTTGGGAGGAGGGCAGGCAAACTTCAGAATTCCCCACCCCAGGACCACCGGTATGAGCCAATGAAACCCCACCGGGAGGTTCCCCCTATTGGCCAGACCCAGTTAATCTGCTGATGGTGTCAGGAACCTGGCCACACCAGGGCTGAGTGTCTTCATCGGGTTGAGCCAATGGACACTAACTGTGGTTACCATCAATCGCTATATGCTAGGAAACTGTGCCACAGGTACCCCGGAGGCCCTAGACCACTTGTGCCAGGTGGATTTGGGAGACACTCAAGCAGTGGCGCTGCTGGACTCAGAGAGCTTGGTGACCCTGGTAAGGGCTACCCTGGTATGGTCAGCTGATTATACTGGCTGGAAAGTTGGGGTGATGTGCATTCAAGGAGACTTGAAAGACTACCCCACCTCGCTGGTGTCTCTAACCACGGTTGCCAGCAGGTGGACCCACGTAGTGGCAACCGCCACAAATCTCCACTATGAACTCATAATAGGGAGAGACTTTCCAGGTTTCCCTGCCCTATGGCCGGTTGTGAGAGTTAAGGATAGACATGGCCGAAGGGCCAGCAGTAGGGGTGACCGCCACTTTGGTGAAAGAGGGGGAGAACCCCACGTAGGGTAACGGTGGGAGATGTGGAGGAGTTGCCACTGGGTCCTCGGATGGCAGACCTCAACGTCCCGGGGAAGAATTTTGGTACAGCCCAATGCCGAGACCCAACCCTATCTCGGGCCTGGGAGAATGTGGTAATACTTGATGGTGTACGCCAACAACATAGTTACATAGTTACATACCGTAGTTAATGCGGTTGAAAAAAGACAAACGTCCATCAAGTTCAACCAAGGGATAGGTGGGGACGCGAATCCCAGAAGGAAGTGAGATGCTACACGTTTTCATAAGCATTTATGTTTTTTACTTTTAAGAATTCGTCTAAACTGTCCACTATTCCTGCTGTGACTACGTCCTAAGGAAGTCTATTCCACAGATTCACAGTTCTTACAGTAAAGAAGCTTTGACGCTTCTGGAGACTGAACTTTTTCTTCTTCAGTCAGAGGCAGTGCCCCCTTGTCTTTTGAGCACATTTTACATGGAACTATTTTTCATAGTATTTTTTGTATGGCCCATTTTTATGCTTGTACGGATTAATCATGTCTCTTCTCAAGACTAAATAAATTCAATTATTTTAATCTTTCTTCATACCTAAGACCCTCCATGCCCCTTATCATTTTAGTCACTCTCCTCTTTACTTTTTCCAGCTGCAGTGCATCCTTTCTATGTACTGGTGCCCAGAACTGGACTATGTATTCCAGATGAGGCCGCACCAGCGCTTTGTAAAGTGGTAGTATTACATCCCTGCCCCGCGAGTCCATGCCTCGTTTAATGCATGACAATATCCTGGTGGCCTTAGAAGCAGCTGATTGACACCCAAATCCTTCTCTATAAGTGACTCTCCCAGTGCTACATCACCTAGGACATATGAAGCACAGAGATTATCACTACCAAGATGCATAACTTTACATTTGTCTACATTGAACCTCATTTGCCAAGTTGATGGACAATCACTCAGAGTGTTCAAGTCAGCTTGTAGTTTGTGGACATCTTTCATAGACTGTACAGTTCTACACATTTTTGTGTCATCTGCAAAAATAGATATGGTGCTATTAATCCCATCCTCAATATCATTAATAAATAAATCAAATAATAAAGGGCCCAGTACTGAACCTTGGGGTACACCACTTATAACCTGGGACCATTCTGAATAGGAACCATTGACCACAACTCTCTGCACACGGTCCTTCAGACAGTTTTCAATCCATTTACAAACTATACTTTCCAAGCCAATAGACCTTACTTTACTTATTAAGTGTCCATGAGGGACAGTATCAAAAGCCTTTGCAAAATCCAGAAACACTGCATCCACAGCCGCCCCTCTCTCCAGGCTACTACTCACCTCCTCATAAAAACAAATCAGGTTAGTCTGACAATTTCTGTCCTTGGTAAACCCACGCCGGTTATCACTTATAATATTATTTATAGTCACATACTCCTGTATATAGTCCCTTAAGATTCCTTCAAAAATTTTCCCACAACAGAAGTTAAACTAACTGGTCTATAATTACCTGTGGAGTACCTTGATCCTTTTTTGAATATGGGTACCACATTTGCCTTGCACCAATCACTTGGCACTGTACCAGTCCCTAGAGAATCCTTAAACATTATAAACAGGGGCACAGCAATGACTGAACAGAGCTCTTTAAGAACTATTGGGTGTAATCCATCTGGACCCGGAATTTTGTTCACATTTACCCTATTTAACTTCTCTTGAACCATATCTACAGTTAGCCAATTGAGTATATCAATGGTGTACTAACAACTCCGGCACCACAGATATCAGCTGCTTTCTCTTCTTTTGTATATACAGAGCTAAAAACCTATTTAGGAACTCTGCCTTTTCCTTATCTTCAGTAACTACCCCCCTTTACCATTTTTTAGGGGGACCTACCTGCTCAGACATATTTTTTTTTTAGCATTTATATATTTAAAAAACGTTTTGGTATTTGTTTTGCTTTCTTTTGCTACCGGCTGTTCATTTTGTATCTTTGCTAATTTTATCTCCTTTTTGAAGATTTTATTAAGCCCTTTGTAATCTTCAAACGCTACAGCTGATCTCACAGATTTGTATTTTTAAATGCCCTCTTTTTGTCTTTTATTGCTCTTTTTACAGTAGCTGTAAGCTATGGGGGGTTTAATTTTAGCCGTTTATACTTGTTACCTAAAGGGATACATTTTTTAGTGCAATTACTCAATGTGGATTTGAAGCTCTCCCATTTATCCTCTGTATTATTATGTGACAGTAGCTGCTTCCAGTCTATGCCCTGAAATTTTGCCCTCAACCCATGGAAAATAGCCTTTTTGAAATTCAGTGTCTTTGCTCTGCCTGATAGAGGTTGCTTTTTATAGTTTAGGGGGAATATAATTATATTGCGGTCACTATTACCTAGTGTTTCTTGAACAGTAACATTACCAACAACCTCTGCATCATTAGAAATTACCAGATTCAACAGAGCATCGCCCCTAGTGGGAGCTTCTACAAACTGGCCCATAAAGTGGTCCTGCAGCAAGTTATGGAATTTTCTCCCCTTTGCAGTTTAGGTAGAACCATGACCTCAGTCAATGTCTTGGAAGTTAAAATCTCCCATTATGACTACTGTACCAGCGTGTGCCGCCCACTCTATTTGGCTATACAGTTGCGCTTCTATCTCTTCTGTGATGTTAGGGGGTCTATAGATTACACCAAGTGTCTTTTTTTCAGTGTTTATATCCCTTTGAACTTCCACCCATAAGGATTCCACATACTCACCATCCTCACGCACAATTGCCTCTTTCACACTTGTCTTCAGATCACTCCTCACATACAGGCACACGCCACAACCTTTTCTATTGACCCGGTCTTTCCTAAATAGTGTAAACCACTCAATATTAACAGTCCAGTAATGTGAAGAGTCCAACCATGTCTCAGCCACACCAACTACATCTATGTGTTCTTCTAGTGCCATAGCTTCCAGCTCCCCCATTTTTCTACCTAGACTTCTGGCATTTGTGAAAATACATTTTAAATTACTATTACCTGTAAAGTGATTTTCCGGGATTTTTTGGTTACCTTGGTTAATTTTTGTATGTAACAGGTTCTTGTTACCAGCAGTTCTATTTTTTATAAATGTATAGTTATTCCCAGTCTTCTCCCTATTTTCTCCCTGATCTGATAGTCCTCATCTTGCCCTCCTCCACCCCCCTCCATTTCACTGACCCCAGCCAGTGCCTGCACAGTGAGGTCTAAGCAATGCCCTTAAGTACAGTCGTGGCCAAAAGTTTTGAGAATTACACAAATATTAGTTTTCACAAAGTTTGCTGCTAAACTGCTGTGGTAAGGTGAACAGAAAAGTGTATGGTAAAGTCCTGGAAGGGGTGTATATCCCATCCAGCTTCCTCAACTGGGTGAGGTAAATAAAATCCAGGACAGGTTTTCCCCTAGCCTGAGGGATCCCAGCTGGTATCATCAAGGGGAAATAAAGCACAGTCCAGGCTGTCAGTCTGAGGAGAGGAATGCCTGGAGAAAGCCTGGGAAGCTGGCTGCCCTGCTGGCTAGAGAAGCTGAGTGCTCTGTGTGACCTGTGTTCAATAGGTGAGCTAGGATCCTTACTGTATTAGCCTGGGCCCAGACGAGCAGGTGTTTATTTGAGTTTGGTTTATGTTTTGTGGTGCTGGTCCTTCACCTTACCCAGTGAATTATAACTGGGGTTGCTTGTATTGCTGGAGTGTGATAAATAAAGCAGCATTTGGACTTTAACCCTGTGGTCTGCAAGAGGATCTGTCACTGCCGCCCAACCTGAGAGCGTAACCCCTTACACTGCTTTTAGATCTTTGTTTCAGTTGTTTTTGTGATGTAGTGAAATATAATTACATGCACTTCATATATTTCAAAGGATTTTATCGACAATTACATGACATTTATGCAAAGAGTCAGTATTTGCAGTGTTGGCCCTTCTTTTTCAGGACCACTGCAATTCGACTGGGCATGCTCTCAATCAACTTCTGGGCCAATTCCTGACTGATAGCAACCCATTCTTTCATAATCATTTCTTGGAGTTTGTCAGAACTAGTGGGTTTTTGTTTGTCCACCCGCCTCTTGAGGATTGACCACAAGTTCTCAATGGTTTCCAGGCCATGGACCCAAAATGTCAATGTTTTGGTCCCCGAGCCACTTAGTTATCACTTTTGCCTTATGGCGCGGTGCTCCATCGTGCTGGAAAATGCATTGCTCTTCACCAAACTGTTGTTAGATTGTTGGAAGAATTGCTGTTGGAGGGTGTTTTGGTACCATTCTTTATTCATGGCTGTGTTTTTGGGCAAAATTGTGAGTGAGCCCACTCCCTTGGATGAGAAGCAACCCCACACATGAATGGTCTCAGGATGCTTTACTGTTGGCATGACACAGGACTGATGGTAGCGCTTACCTTTTCTTCTCCGGACAAGCCTTTTTCCTGATGCCCCAAACAATCGGAAAGAGGCTTCATCGGAGAATATGACTTTGCCCCAGTCCTCAGCAGTCCATTCACCATATTTTCTGTAGAAGATCAATCTGTCCCTGATGTTTTTTTTGGAGAGAAGTGGCTTCTTTCTGCCCTTCTTGACACCAGGCCATCTTCCAAAAGTCTTCGCCTCACTGTGCATGCAGATGCGCTCACACCTGCCTGCTGCCATTCCTGAGCAAGCTCTGCACTGGTGGCACTCCGATCCCGCAGCTGAATCCTCCTTAGGAAAACGATCCTGGCACTTGCCGGACTTTCTTGGACACCCTGAAGCCTTCTTAACAAGAATTGAACTTATTTCCTTGAAGTTCTTGATGATCCTATAAATTGTTGATTCAGGTGCAATCTTAGTAGCCACAATATCCTTGCCTGTGAAGCCATTTTTATGCAATGCAGTGATGGCTGCATGTGTTTCTTTGCAGGTCACCATGGTTAACAATGGAAGAACAATGATTTCAAGCATCACCCTCCTTTTAACAGGTCAAGTCTGCCATTTTAACCCAATCAGCCTGACATAATGATCTCCAGCCTTGTGCTCATCAACATTCTCACCTGAGTTAACAAGACGATTACTGAAATGAGCTCAGCAGGTCCTTTAATGACAGCAATGAAATGCAGTGGAAAGGTTTTTTGGGGATTAAGTTAATTTTCATGGCAAAGAAGGACTATGCAATTCATCTGAACACTCTTCATAACATTCTGAAGTATATGCAAATTGCTATTATAAAAATTTAAGCAGCAACTTTTCCGATTTCCAATATTTATGAAATTCTCAAAACATTTGGCCACAACAATACAGTCCTGATCAAAAGTTTAAGACCACTTGAAAAATGGCAAAAAATCATATTTTACATTGTTGGATCTTAACAAGGTTCCAAGTAGAGCTTCAACATGCAACAAGAAGAAATGAGAGTCAGACAAAATAATGATTAAACTGAAACAGGCTGTTTTTCAGCTGATCAAAATTTTAGGACCACATGCATTTAACCCCTTAAGGACACAGGGCGTACAGGTACGCCCTTGTGCCCTGGTACTTAAGGACACAGGGCGTACATGTACGCCCTGTGCATTTTCGTTCACTGCCGTGCGGCTGGTAGTGGTCGGAACCCGGTGCCTGCTCAAATCATTGAGCAGGCACCTAGGCTAAATGCGCGGGGGGGTCCCGTGACCCCCCCATGTCGGCGATCGCGGCAAACCGCAGGTCAATTCAGACCTGCGGTTTGCTGCGATTTCTGCAGTTTCTGATCCCCGCGGTCCCTGACCGCGGGGATCAGAAACTTTAGGATTAATTTTTTTTTCCAGTATCCCTCCCCCCTGCACCCCTGAGTTATTTTTCACACGGTGGGAGGTGCAGGGGGAGGGTTGCGGGCGGTGCGGGCGGTGCGGGAGGCGGGCGGTGCGGTAGGCGGGATCGCGATCCCCCGCCCGTCTCCCATTGCATAATCGTTGGCGTCTAGTGGGTATACCAGGGTGCCAGCACATTGCTGGCACCCTGGTATAAACGGCTGACATCGGTGATGCGATGTCAGCCGTTTAACCCTTTCCATACAGCGGTCCGTACGGACCGCTGTATGGAAAAGGTTAACAGCTCAGGGAGCTCCCTCCCTCTCCCATCGGGGGGCTGCTGTGCCTTTGCAGCCCCCCGAATGGAGAGGGAGAGAGCTTCCAGGCAGCTCCCCCAAGCCCCGTCCTTACCCTTCCCCGTCTGCGCAGTTCTGGCAACTACTGAGCAGACGGGGAAGGTTCCCATGGCAACAGGACGCCTTCTCAGGCGTCCTGCTGTCCATGGTTCTGAACAGATCTGTGCTGAAAGCATAGATCTGTTCAGACAAAGTGTAAGTAAAATACAGTACAGTACAATATATATTGTACTGTACTGTATTATGCAGACATCAGACCCACTGGATCTTCAAGAACCAAGTGGGTCTGGGTCAAAAAAAAAAGTGGAAAAAGTGAAAATAAAGTAAAAATCAAAAAACACATTTATCACTGATTAAAAATGAAAAAAATAAAATTCCCTACACATGTTTGGTATCGCCGCGTCCGTAACGACCTGATCTATAAAACGGTAATGTTACTTTACCCGAACGGTGAACGCCATAAAAATAAAAAATTAAAAACTATGATGAAATTGGAATTTTGCCCACCTTACTTCCCAAAAAAGGTAATAAAAGTGATCAAAAAAGTCGCATGTACGCCAAAATTGTAACAATCAAACCGTTATCTCATCCCGCAAAAATCATACCCTACCCAAGATAATCGCCCAAAAACTGAAAAAGTTATGGCTCTTAGACTATGGAAACACTAAAACATGATTTCTTTTGTTTCAAAAATGAAATCATTGTGTAAAACTTACATAAATAAAAAAAAGTATACATATT